>NW_007726382.1:1062531-1064043 GCF_000696425.1 Galeopterus variegatus | reverse complement strand
ATGGAGACTTTCTCTGCCACAGTTCCCTACGGGATATCTCCTGAGTTGCTTACAGCTTTATATTGCTTCCTGTGGGTGCTCACAGGGCATTTATGCATCAGCTTCTGCTGCCAAGAAATAGCTGAGCTGGGTGGATAGACTATGGAAGAGGCGAACACCTTAATGACTTAATATGTTCTTTCTTCACAATGGATACAACTAAGTTCCATGACCAAAATTTAGGTGTCCCTAAAACTGCACAGCTGCCCATTTTCAGATTATGTCAGTTATTTTAATAATGCTAATTAAAATAATGTCATTCATTAAATAAATGTCAGTTTTCAACTGCACATAACAAAATACAAAACTAAAATGGCTTTTGAAAAATGAGAAAAGTATTATTATGTATCACAAGAAATCCAGAGGTATATGGTTCTAGGTTTGGTTTATTCAGCAGTGCAACATTATCAGGATTTCTGGTTTACTTCTCTGAGATTCTTTGTTGTCCCCTAACAGTTGCAAGAAAGCTCCCTGTTAAACAGAAATTATGGGAGGCTATTGTTTTGAACTGATCTCCTGCTGTAGATCCTTACAGACTGGACCAAACCAAAATGGAGTCATTTACGCTAAATGCCACATAATCAAACTGAAACTTTAAGGAAGAAGGTAGATCGCCAAACAGACCAGTTTTTCCTGAAAATAGGAGATTCCAGTTGGCCCGAGTCAGCATAATAAGAAAGTCCCCTCTGCTTTAATCCTTACAAGAAAAGCCACCTGAAATAACCTGATGTTAACCAATCAGCTTTTTTTTTTTCTATTATGTTTCCTTGTTCCCATCTTACAAAACCCACTCTTCTGCCATTACTGGGTGGAAGCTCTCATTCTATTTTATAGAATGGAGACTGCTCTGATTCATGAATTTCCAATAAAAGCCAATTTGATCTTTAACTAAATTTATTGTAATTTTGTCTTTTGACATCCCATAGCTGTAAACATCAAATCTTCATATAACATCCAGAGGAAGTAAGGAGAGACATTTCTTCTCATTTGTCTCTCATAATCAGGGTGAAAATCTTTCCCATAGTGCCCACACTAGTTTTCTGGTACCATTGGCCATGATTAGGTTACAAATCTGGGCATTATGAGCTTATCAGCACCACGCACTCGAGTGAGGTAACCGGCCAGCCACCATTATCAGCTTATAATGTGGGAAGGTAGGCTCTGACAGAAAAGGAATGGAGACAGCTGTTATGTAGTCTACTTGTGCCTGCCACAAAGCTAAATCTTAACTTTAAAGTTTGGGGGTATTGCTGTGAATCTAATGAGTTCTCGTTATTGTACAAAGGGGGAGGAGATGATTATAGGGGCATGGTGAAAGATACAGGAATTCTGAGAAAGACTGGATACAGATTTTCAGTTCTGCCTTAAAAAGTTGCCATAGGGGCCGGCCCGGTGGCGCACTGCTACAGTGTGCCACTTGGGAGCACAGCGGCGCTCCCGCCGAGGGTTCGGATCCCACATACAGACCGGTTC
>NW_007726382.1:1059287-1062345 GCF_000696425.1 Galeopterus variegatus | reverse complement strand
GCAACACCGAGGGTTGCGATCCCGTTGCCGGTCCCGGTCCGGTATGGGCGCGACACTGAGGGTTGCGATCCGTTGCCGGACACGAAAAAAGACAAAAAAAAAAAAAAAAAGTTGCCATAGAAACAAAAAATAACTTTTCTTTCACACAGTTTTATCTACATACAAAAAACTGCACATATTTAAAATGAAAATATCTGATAAGCTTTGACATATGTATACACCTGTGATGCTATCACCACATTCAAGATGATGTATACATTCATCACCACTAAACATTTCCTCATACCTTTTTGTTTTGTTTTTTAATATCAAAACATAATTGATTATATATATCTGTGGGGTACTGATATAGGGGGTGCTTGGTTTCCCTGGGCTCAGGTGTCAGGACACACCTCTGGGTTTCAAGCCACTCCTGAAGGTCTCAGGCCCCTCCTCTGGGTCCTCCCTTACAGGAAAGCTACTGTTGCCATTAGACCCATTTTTGGCACCAACAGGGAAAATGAGACCACAAGGGGCTGGCTTATGCAAATCCAGTAGCTGGGCATGCTCAGTAGAGAAGGACTATATAACCTGGTTATTGAATGATCTACCACTAGAAATGCCAGAGAGCACAGAATATTTTTGAATTTGTCTGGTGCATGTGACAGGATTTGACCAATCCTGTTGCTCACTTTCCTGGAGGCATCCTCCACTTTACTGGCTGAGCTGTGTATACTTTGTATTGAACTTACTTTCACGAAGCAGCTGCTCACTCTCTTGAGCCAGCCTGCATTCTGTACTGAGCTTTAAGTATGTATTTCTTATTTTTATGTTAAACTTGATGTGGGCCTTGCTCAGTCTCTGGATCTATGCCACACTCTCTCTATGGAGCCTGTTTTTCTTATCTATTATGTTAAACTTGTTCTCACTTTCTACTGTGACTCTGCCATTGAATTCTTTCCTGTGGCAGACTCAAGAACCTGGTAAGAGGACAAGGTGGGTTGAGGTCAACTATCAGGCCCCCTGGACCCTACCTCTGACATCACTACTGCATTGAATATCAATCAATATGGGTGCAATATCTGATGCTCACATCAGAATAATTAATATATTCAGCATTACACAATGTAATCATTTTTGTGGCCATTTACTGAGGCACTCATGTTCTCCTGAATGCTCTCTTAACTGCACCCTGCCCTGCTGTCATATATGCCCAGCTGTGCCCTGCTCTGCTGTAACGGCTAACAGACCCAGAACTTATCCCGCCTAAATGGAAATTATAACCATATAAGGTTACCCTTTACCCCACTATAAAAAAAAAGGAGGTTTAACAATATAAAAGAGACAACCCCACTGCATCCGGAGTTCAGCCTTTGTGAAACAAGTCTGCTGAGCTAATGCTGGCACCAATAAACCCTGCTTCCTGCCTCAAGCCTCTGTGTCCAGCCTCTCCTTACGAGTTCACTCTAACACACTGTAATATTACCAATTTCTCTCTACCCCTCTTCCTCTCCCTCTTTCCCACCTCTGGTGGCCTCAGTTCTGTTCTCCCCTTTTGAAAGTTAAATGAATTATTATGATTGTTGTCTAGTTGCCTTTCTTTTTTTAATGTATGTATTTATTTATTTATATTTTTTATTAATACTTTTTTTATTCTATTATGTTGTTGCGGAGCAGTTGGGAGGGAGGGGTAGAGGCCCTCTTCTCCCCTGCAGCCTCCAAGCAACTTCATCCGAAGGGCACAGCTGCAGCTTTTGCCAGCTCCTGCTTTGTGAGCTTAGCAGCTCTAGCCTGGAAGTGGCTGGGTTCAAAATGATCAGAACAGTTTTTCTTTCTCTCATCATGGCTTCTCCTGCCTTCACGCACTCTGTAGGTCTCTCTTTCTGTTCCCTTGAGCTCTGGTGGCCTCATCTTGGCTGTTGTTGCTTTTTTATGGTTGTAAATTGGTTGATTTGTGGGAGAGAGAGATGCTGGGGACCGTCTATTCCACCATCTTGACCAGAAGTGATCTATTCCACTGTCTTGACCAGAAGTGGTCTGTATTCATTTTTAAGCTCCCACTTATGAGTAAGGACATGTGGAATTTCTCTTTCTGTGCCTGTGTTATTTCACTTGACATAATTTCTCTAAGTTCATCCATGTTGCTGCAAATGACAGAATTTCATTCTTTTTTATGGCAGAGTAGTATTCCACTGTGTATATATACCACATTTTCCTTATCCACTCATCTGTCAATGGACATTTAGGTTAGTGTTTGCTTCAGAGGAATGGTGAGACAGGAGACTGTTGCTTTTCGTTAAAGCTCTCCTGTATTATTTTATTTTTTTAATTTTAAGATACATGCATTTATTTCATTTCTAAGGAAATAGTTCTATTAATGAGATAAGAAACACACGTACATTAAAAAATTTAACCAGTTTATGATTTAGTTCTAAACTGAGTGGTATATACTAGCAGTTTCCAAAGTGTAGTCATGGACCCCTAGAAGGCTCTAAGACCCTTTCAGGGGTTCTGTGAAGTTGAACTATTTTTGTAATAACACTGAGATGTTATTTGCCTTTTTCACTGTGTTGAGATTTGCACTGATGCTGTAAAAATAGTGGCTAGAACTGCTGGTGCCTCAGTATGAATGAATGCAGTAGAACCACTGTACTAGTAGTCATTGTAGTCTTCACCATCACTTACTTGCAGTTAAAAAAAAAAAAAAAAAGCCAGGTTCACGTAAGAATATCCTTGATAAAGTAGTAAAAATCATTAATTTTAATTAATCTTGACCTTTGAGTACATTTAAAAAATATTTTTTAATACTCTGTGTGACAAAATAGGAAGTATACATAAAGCACTTCTGCTGTATACCAAAGTCTAATGGTTGGAGGAAAACCATTGTGTGAGGCTATTTAGTTGCAAGCTGAACTAGCTGCTTTTGCATAGAATCCCATTTTTACTTGAAATGATGGCTGACAAATGATGGAATTTGCCAAACTTGGGTATTTGGCAGACATTTTCCTGAAAATGAATAAAGTGAGCCTGTTATGTCAAGGAAAACAACTCATTGTATTTGTTGGCAATGATAAAATTC
>NW_007726382.1:1055991-1058819 GCF_000696425.1 Galeopterus variegatus | reverse complement strand
GGAGGAAAACCATTGTGTGAGGCTATTTAGTTGCAAGCTGAACTAGCTGCTTTTGCATAGAATCCCATTTTTACTTGAAATGATGGCTGACAAATGATGGAATTTGCCAAACTTGGGTATTTGGCAGACATTTTCCTGAAAATGAATAAAGTGAGCCTGTTATGTCAAGGAAAACAACTCATTGTATTTGTTGGCAATGATAAAATTCAAGTTATCAAGCAAAATTTAGAGTTTTGGAAAATTTGTTTCTGCTACCATGAGCTTATCTGCTCCCCTCCACTGAAAGATTTTTCATGCACTCAGTTGGTGATATTGACAAACATGATTTTTAAACATTGTTAAATGAAATATGTCAACATTTGGAAGATGTGTATAAATCAGTGAACCAATATTTTCCAAATGACTGATACACAAAATTACAAAACTATGCATGCATCAAAATACATTCAAAATGTAAGTGACTATAGCGAGTTGAATGTTGGTCCCCCAAAAGGATCTTGAGATAAGATCACCCCAGATAATCCAGGTGAGCCCTAATTCCAATGACAAGTGTCCTGTTAAGAGGCTGAAGAAGACACAGAGACATATGGAAGAGAAGGCCTTGTGAAGACAGAGGCAGACAACCACCAAAAGTTGGGGAAAGGTAAGGAACAGGTTGTGTCCTAGAGTCTTTGAAGAAAATACAGCCCTGCTGACACCTTGATTTTAGACTTCTGGCCTCCAGAACTGTGGAGAGAATAAATCTCTGTTATTTTAAGTCACCCAGTTTGTATTAATCTGTTATGGCAGCCCTGGGAAACTTATACAATGACTAGTGAGTTTTAATGTAACTGAGTACAAAAGACAAAAAGAAGAAAATAAGTATTGGCAAGGATGTGAAGTTGGAACTTTTTATATTGCTGGGAGAGTATAAAATGGTGCAGCCATTGTGGAAAACAGTATGGCAGTTCCTCAAAAAGTTAAACATGGAATTACCATCTGACCCAGCAAGTCCACTTCTGGGTATATACCCAAAAGAATTGAAAGCAGAGACTCAAACAGATACTTGTACACCAATGATCACAGCAGCAGCATTCACAATAGCCAAAAGGTAGAAACAACCCAATGTCCAAAGATGGATTAATGAATAAACAAAATGTGGTGTATATATACAATGTAATATTGTTTAGCCTTAAAAAGGAAGGAAATTATGATTCATACTACAGTGTGGATGAACCTTGGAAACATTATGCTATGTGAAATAAGCCAGACCAAAAAGGACAAATATTATATGATTCCATTTATATGAAGTACCTAGAATCGGCAAATTCATAAAGACAGAAAGTATAATGGTGGTTTCCAGGAACTGGGGAGAGGGAGAAATGGGGAGCTATTGTTTAATGGGTACAGAGTTTCTGTTTGGGATGATGAAAAAGTCCTGGAAATGGATAGTGGTGATGATTGAACAATATTGTGAATGTACTTAATGCCATGATGATTGTACAACATTGTGAATGTAATTAATGCATATATTTCATGGTTTAGCAGTAGACTTAAGATGGTCAAGATGGTGTATTAGTCTGTTTCTGTTGCTTATAACAAAATACCTGGAACTGGGTGATTTATAAAGAAAACAAAATTTATTGCTTACAGTTTCTGAGGCTGGGAAGTCCAAAGTCCATCTGGTGGTAGCAACAGTGACCCAGGGGTCTCACATTGCAAGATGGTTGAAGCAGAGAGAGAGAAAGATAGACTCTTTTTTTTAAAGCCCTCAGAACCACACCCCTGACCACCATTTTTAATCCATTCACTACTGCAGGGTCCTACAATCCAATCATCTGTTCAAGTCTCTGCCTTTCAATTACCATAATAGGATTTCTCACCCTCTTAACAGTCACAGTGGGGGCTAAGTTTCTAATACGTAAAAGCTGGAGGACACAATTCAAGTTTCAATGAGGTTTGAGGGGACATAATTCAATCCACTACAGATGGATTGAAATTTTGTTATGTGTATTTTACCACAATAAAAAAATTTGTACTATAAAAATTTTTTTTTTAAAAATCCATATACATTTACATGGCCCACCTTATCTCTTGCACCCCTCCCTTGCTATGTTCCAGTCCTTTTGGCCTACTCTTAGTTCTTAGAACGTGCCAAACAATTTTCACATCCCTGAGCCTTTACTCTTGGCTAAAACTCTCTTGTCACAGATTTTTGAATGGCTGACTTTTTCCTTTCTTTTATCTCAACTTCAGTGTCAACCTCTCTGTGTCAGTGAGGCCATACTTGCCCCATATCTAAAGTGGGCCCACTCCAACACATTTCCCTTTTTATTTCCTTCATAGTACTTACCATAATCTGTAATTATCTTGTTTTTCCACTTGTATACTTTTGTACCCTCACTACAATATAAGTCTGTGAGAGGAAAGACCTTGCCTGTTTTGTTCACCTTTTTATTCCTAGCACCTAATCCAGTCCCTAGCACTTAACAAATATTTGTCGAATAAATAAATAAATGAATCGTAGATATGTATTTGCTGATTTGGAAAATTTTTCAAGATATTTAAATTTTTTTTATTTTTTATTTTTTTGGCTGCGGCCAGTACAAAGATTGAACCCTGGACCTTGGTGTTAGCACCACGCTCAAACCAACTGAGCTTACTGGCCTGCCCTTGAAATTAAAATTTTTTAAAGCTAGGTGCAAAAGATATTTGGAAAAATGCCATTTTTGGTTAAATAAAAAGAACATGCACTTATATGATTGTTTATACATAGAATATATTTGAGAAGTTACAAAAGAGCCTGTTTACAATGCATGCCTCTAGAAAGACAAACTTGGGGTTTGGGG
>NW_007726382.1:1041496-1055314 GCF_000696425.1 Galeopterus variegatus | reverse complement strand
AAGTTACAAAAGAGCCTGTTTACAATGCATGCCTCTAGAAAGACAAACTTGGGGTTTGGGGAGAGAGTGATATTTTATTTTTTATTTTATACCATTCTTTACTGTTTGGATTTTTACTATGTGCATGCATTAATTTTATAATTAAATTTTTAAAAGAATGATTAAAGTAGTAGATTTTCTCTGCAGGACACAAAAATAGATTATTTCTAAGATTTGCCCCTTCAGCCTATCACTCACTCACCCTGACTGGCACTATGAAAAGGGTTCAGCATTTTCCAGCAATGTGCACATCCCTGGGAATCTTTGACCTCCAAGTTGCTGAACTGAGTTCATGCTGCCAGTTGCAAATACAACTAAAACTATTTCAAGAGAAAAGTTTTGTGGTTTAAATCTAATATAGCAGCTTATTAAAAGTAACTAAAAAATAGTCAGTCTTTGATAATATAATTTAGAAAATTTACATTTTATAAATACATACATGTGGATTCACAGGCATATAGGATATTATTTTCTTACAAGCTGTCAGGATCTATAGTGTATGCTTACACATGTAAATCTCATTAGTAAATTAATACATTTGGCCTTTAGTCCTTTTTCGTATTAGTGGTTGGTTTGGAGACCCTCCCAGGTCCCCTAGATGTCTGCAGCAGAAATGAGGTTGGAACTGGTGGGAAGTTGGCTGTAATAACCACATCCTTGTGCTTTCCCTTGCTTGATAGTAAGTGTGTCAAAATAGAGTTAATGAAGAGAAATGTAAACGACCCTAGTCATAAATGCATGACTTTTCTATATAAGGTCCTTTTACCTCAAGCAAGATTATTTTTAAACATAATATTGACATTGAGATAATCATAGCATTTATACTTCTCGTCAAAGTTAAAGTTCCAAATCTGTGGAAAAATACACTAAATTGTCAGAAAACAGGGCACTGATCTGAATGAAAGTTGATTCTTAAACACTTGAAGTACATGAACTTTACTGAGATAATTTTAGTGAAAATTACCTAAATTACTTATGATTTCTGCCCGGATCTGAAATAATGAGTTGGCCATGGTGGCTTTAACCATCAGTGTGAGACACTAGGGTTTTCCTTTTCTGTTTAAAATTTTAACTTTTCTGTGAAGAGTAAACTTTAAAAATAACTACTTAAACCCTAATCCAACAGATTCTGAATGTAATGGAATGTTTTCAAATTATTCAGGGTGGTCAATGGGCTCTGACAGGAAGTCTGCTAGGGGACGTCAGGGAAAGTTTTCCTCTTTATGAAAAAACACACATGGAAAGAGATGGCTCTTCCTCTGGACATTCTCACCTTGATGTTTTCAGCTGGGAAAGGACGACTGGCATTGCTGCAGCCGCTTGTTAAATGAGAGGAGCTTACCCGAGGTGACGAAGTGGAAAGGAGAAGGAACCAAGCAACGTAAAGACATCGAATAGTTGCCAAGTTAACTAGAATGAACTAGCCAGGGAGCCACTCCAACTTAGGTTTTGCCTTATGTGAAATAATAGGGTTTCTTACAGTTTAAAAATAGTTATTCAGGAATAATTACACAGAGAGTCAAGAATGAGGAAGTAATTTAAAAAATTTAAAATAAGGTTATAAGGTTCTTTGTACCTCAGTGATAATCTAATATAAATTATGGTTAAAAATAGTTATTCAGGAATAATTACACAGAGAGTCAAGAATGAGGAAGTAATTTTAAAAATTTAAAATAAGGTTATAAGGTTCTTTGTACCTCAGTGATAATCTAATATAAATTATGCCCTGAAATTAATATCCCATTCAACCTTCCAATGAGTTACAATAAAGAATTAGCAATTCTTTTCTCAAATTTACCAGTTTCACTTTTAAGGGACAATAAATGTGCTGGTCTCAAAAGTCTCTAAGGTATCTAAAAAATAACGGTTGACAAGGAATATATTAACCGGAAGGAACAGTTGACTAGAGGGCATAATATTGCAACTACAGCTGTGCAGAACACTAATTTGAATATCCTCAGTGTGTGTATTTACCCACTTGTTCTTGTGTGTTAGGTGTCTGTGTGTCAGAGACCCCTGGGCCCCAAAAGACAAAGGTCACTTTTCAGGGGTATCATAGTTCTGTGTGTATGAGCCCTCTCCCAGGAACCTGGAAACTGGTGAGGTTAATACATGGAAATATGCTCCCCACCCCCTTGTTAACCACACCAGACACAAATACAGATAGCAAGGTCCCATTAAAAGAAAAGAAAATGAACAACTGTCTTCTGTTTTGCAACAGTCATCGCAGATAAATCTTGTTCTTCAGGTAAATAACATTTCCTCGTGTGTGTAGGCCTTTACTCTGTCTTGCTGGCTGATGTACGTTATCTACCTATTTTTTGCTGACTCCTGTTCAGCTTGAAAGACCCAGCCTAGCCACAAATCGTGATAATTCTCTCTTTATGTTAGGTCCTTCATGTTAGAATGTGGCGTTGGACAAGTTACTGACTCTCTAAGTTGGTTCCCTTTTCTTCTCTAGTAGAATGTTGGGACAACTGAATGAGATAAATTATTAAAACTGAGGACCTGGCAGAAGTCAACTATCATTATGAGCACAATGGTGCATTCAAATCTATGCTGTCCTGCCTCCTGTTTCCCCCCTTTTTAGGCCATTTGGCACACTGATACACTGATCAATTTTCCTAAAACACCCTTAGTATTAAATTTGCTGCTAATGAGAACGGCAATAACAATCTTTTTTTTTTTTTCCTTTTTGTCTTTTTTACTGACCAGTAACGGGATCACAACCCTCAGTGTCGCGCCCGTAACGGGGACCGGCAACGGGATCGCAACCCTCGGTGTTGCGCCCGCACCGCGCTCAGCCAGTGAGCGGGAACCGGTCTTCACATGGGATCCGAACCCTCGGCGGGAGTGCCACCACGCTCCCAAGCGGTGCACTCTCCAGTGCACCACCGGGCCGGCCCGGCAATAACAATCTTAGTCTGACCGGTCTGACTCCAGAAACTGGCATGCTTCTGACTTATTCCCTCCTGGGCAGATTCAAAATAGTATTTATTATTATTTTAATTTTCATTTGCCATAAGGTTGACAATACATATTTTATTTTTGGTTTTTCTTTGAAAATTTTCTTATTTTTTTTTTAATCATTTTTGTTTTCTCTTCTGTAAATTACATCCTTTATGGCTTTCGCCCAACTTTTTATTGGAGTATTTGTATTTTTAAAAATCGATTCATGGGATTTCTTTATGCATTCTGGATAGTAATCTTTTGTCAATTAACAGTTATATGTATTGTAAATAACTTTTCCCAGTCTGTTTTATTTTTCATTATGTTTATGGAGTTTTATGTTCTTCAGAAGTCTGTGCTTTTCTTTCTGCTTACCAGTAGCTCCCCAACACCCAACACCTCTGCATTTCTATGGAAGATTTTTGGCAACCGTTAAACTCAAATCCTTTTTTTTTTTCATATTCTTTAAAGTGCCTTTCAAGGTCTTCCTTGATTTGAAAATTGGAAATAATATATTATATCATTTTTAGGATTTTGAGGTTTAAGTGAAATATGTGAAGTATTCCCCCATGCACTTTCTTTCAAAACAGCATGTTGTTCTTGCATGCTTTTTTCCTAGCCTAGAAGGTGAAAGGTTTGGAAAGAATTGGTAGCAAGAAGAGAAATCAGGCTAGAAGGAGTTTATTGGCACAGGCAGCACTGCAGAGGCACAGGCAGCACCACAGAGGCATAGGTACAGAACCTAGCCCGACTTCCCGCCTGGGGGTTGGGCTTGTATTTCTTCTTGTGGTGAGTTGTGTTGTTCTGATTGGCCATAGCTTATGTTAATGAGGAGTTAAATGAAATATCCAGTGGGGGTTGTTGAGGCCTTATGTTAATTAGGTGATTTTTAGGTTTGTGATTATTCGTTCCTTTAGTATGTAAAGTAGGGTTTCAGAGGGGACCAATGGCATGGAGTTCTGTTGTAGTTATGAGTTCCTTTGTCTTTTTACTTTATGAGGAAGTCCCATAAGGTTGGAACCGCCATTTTGAATATCTTTGGGTGGCACCATCTTAAGGAGTCCTTCCTGAACCTACCAGAAATTTCTTCTCATCTCTCTTTGCCTTCCCTGATCTCTTACAACTGGGTTAGGTACCCATGGCCGACAATCTTGTTTCTGTCCCAGTAGCCATCCTCAGCCTTCTCTCCTGATAAAGGAACTTGATTTTATTTATGTTATGGACCTAGTGCTAAGGCCAAATCAATTATTTCTATCCATTTGTCTGCTTCCTCCATTTCCTGTGGTAGATGCCAGGGACTGGCTCACAATTCTGGCCTCCTTTTATTGGCCTTTGTATACTTCAGAGGCTGAAAAGCTAAGTATTATATATTTCCAGACTCTCTTGCAGTCAGAATTCTGGATGTGAGTTAGGTCTTGCCTATCAAATGCATTCGTGCAAGACCTGAATTGTAAATCAAGTTATGTAGAAAGAGAAGCAGGCCACGAGGAATCCTTTTTGTTAACATGTATTAGTCAAGGTTCTCCAGAGAAATAGAACCAGTAGGAGCCAATATGTATTTAAAGAGATTCATTATAAGGTGTTAACTCACACAACGATGGAGTCTGAGAAATCCCAAGATCTGCCACCTGCAAGTTGGAGATCCAGGATAGCTGGTGGAGTATTTCAGAGGTCCAAGAGCCAAAGGTCTGATGGTATAGATTCCAGTCTGAGTCTGAAGGTCTGAGAACAAGGAGTGTTGAGGGCAGGAGAAAATCAATGTCTAAGCTCAAGAAGTCAGGCAGAGGGAGAATTCAACCTTGTTCCATCATTCTGTCCTATTCAGGCCCTCAAGAGATTGGATGATGACCACTCACACTGGGGAGGTCATACATCTTCTTTACTTAGTCCACCATTTCAAATGATAATCGCTTCTGGAAACACTTACATCCAATGTCTTCATCAGTTTGGGCTGCTAAACAAAAATACCATAGACTGGGTGGCTTAAACAACAGAAGTTTATTTCTCACAGTTCTGGAGTCTGGGAAGTCCAGGTCAAGATACTGGCAGATCTGGTGGCTGGTGAGGGCCTGCTTCCTGGTTTGCAGATGTCTTATTATATCCTCACATGGGATGTGTATTGGGGGAAAGAACAAGATCTCTCATGTCTTTTTATAATGTCACAAATCCCATTCATAAGGCCTCTATCCTCATAACCTAATTACCTCTCAAAGGCCCTACTTCCTAATACCATCACTCTGGGGGTTAGGATTTCAATATATGAATTTGGGGGGGGACTGTAAGGAAAGTAGGAAAAGTTTAGTCAGGATCTCTCACCTCACATCTGTTACAAATGGGCAAGATTCAGCACATTCACTAGAAACAGGTTATAAAAGTAGTGTAACTGTGCATGTGTGCCCATTTACTGATTCAGCATTGTAATTATGTAATGCTTGGCTTGTGGCCGCTGTCATATACTAAAAGTATAAAGGTAATTGCTCTGAACCGCTGGTCAGCAGAGCATGGAAGGCACAGCAGAGCATGGAGGGTCAGTGGAGTAGTCAGCAGAGCTCATGTCTGAGGATAAAGCATGTCTGTGAAGCTCACGTCTAAGGAATAAAGTATGTCTACCTTGCATAAAACTGCCAGAATCTTCTTTCAATTACCTGACTCATGGCCTGCATCGGAAGGGGCAGAAGGATCTGAAATCAAGCCTGACAGGAACATTTCCAGTTGATAGCATCCAGAAATAATGTTTAACCAGCTATCTGAATATCTTGGCTCAGTCCAGTTAACAGAAAAAATTAACCATCACATATACGTCACAAAGGCAGCATGCATGCTCTGGAGTCAGCCACTGTATGAATAGCTTCCCATTTGACAGGCATAGTCCAGATCATGGCAAAAGTATTAGCTGTGTTGGCAGCCCATTTCCATGGAATGACTTTAGAAATCATTCCTATAAATACAGCCCAGGTTAGTTTTATCCCATGATCCTGTAAGTCACTAATAACCTATAATAAGCCCCTTTCTTTTTAAACTAGCTAGAGCAGTTACCTCACCCAAATCCAGTCTGCTATACCTTCATTACTCCTGGCAGTGACCTTGTGATTCCATTCTGGCCAGTGGGAAATAAATAGAAGACCTGGACCCTGATAACTTTATGAAGCTACCTTACCAGTCATGGATTGCCTACCTATATTTTATTTTACATGACAGAGTAAAGTCCAAATTTATTTAAACCTCTATAGTTGGGTCTTTTCTTTTTAGCAGCTGAATGCAAATCCTGACTGATAAGCAATGAACAATGCCTGCCATAGTATTAAAAAAATATTTGTGAACCAACTGATGATTGATGAACAAAGGCACTGAAGCATGAAATAGCTGTGTGTGTGTGTGTTTACTATAACTTAAAGTGTAAAACAGGAAGTGGTGGAGAATAAGGGCAGTGACATAGGTAGGGGGTTCATAAATCAAATGAAAGGGTCAGACTTCACCCTTAGGTCATGGGGTGTTGTGAGGTTGTTCGCACAGAGGAATCCAAGACCAGTGTTGGTATTACAGCTCTTTATTAGTTAACAGCTCTTTTTGGTGTTACAGCTGTCTTTGGTGTTACAATGCTTTATTGCTTGCAAGCAAGGACAGCACATGCATCAGGCTAGTGTCTCCCAGATTGAAGGAAAGGGGCAGCCTTATATAGCCAAAACTTCCCACCCAGGTTCTTATGTAGGCCCTCTTATGCAAATGAGGGATGCAAGTCTGTTAATTTGGATTGGTTGGCTATGAGACATAGCTATTAGTCAGTTCTGGAGCCAAATTTGCATTTGGCCTTTAGGGCGGTGCAAAACCACTGTTACCTTTCATTAGCATGGGTTCAGGAAGCAAGCTAGGTTACAGAAGCTAAAGTTTGCAATTAAGACAGCCAAGCATAAAATTTCTAAAACATTTTCTCCAGCAGAAGGGGGCAGGTTTAACAATCGGAAAATGCTCAGGGTTCCCTGCTTCAGGGGTACCCCTAAAGGGATTTGAACAAGTATGTTACAGCTTCAGGTTTGCATTTTTGATAGGTTACTTGGGTGCAGCCAATACTGAAGGCTGGGAAAGCTTAAGGCTACAGATTATGAAGTCATGATGATGAGTACCTGGGATAATTATTCTTACATATATTTGTGAATGTAAACATATATCTGTAGTGAAATTCCTTAACATGGAATTGCTGAGTCAGAGTGTAAACACTTAAAATACTGAGAGATGTTGCCAAATTGTATTTAAAAGAGCTTACGTTCTAACAGTACAAAAGTCCTCATTTCCTCACCCTCACCAACAATGGGTATTTTTTGTTTGTATCATTGTAATACGTGAAATATGTTATTTCATTGATTTTTAAATTATATTTCTTAGTTATAAGTGAGTTGGTGTATCTTTTCACAAAGATATTGGCTGTTTGATTTCTTTCTATGAACTGCTTCTTCATACCATTTGTGAAATTTTCTACCAAGTTACCAGTCTTTGTCTTTTTAAATTCAGAGAGTTGATTTTAGATAAAGAAAATTTCTACTCTATTGTATGTATTGTGGCTTTTTCTCCTGGTTTGTTTTTTGTCTTTTGACCTTGTTCAAGATTGTTTTCTTTTTTTTTTTTTGCAGCTGGCCAGTAAGGGGATACAAACCTGTGACCTTGCTGTTATAAGGCTGCGCTCTAACCAACTGAGCTAACTGGCCAGCCCTCTCCTTTTGTTATGAATTTATTTTTTATGAAGTCAAAATTACCCATCTTTCCCTTTATGGCATCTTGCATTTTTTGTGTCATGCTTTACCTTGCCATCTTTAACTCTTCATCTAATAGAGGTAACCAGCCAGAGGAGACACTCCTGACTTGCACTGAGCTACCGACATGTGCTTTCTCAACTATTGTTTCATGTTGTAGTGAGGAACCCTGAGCATTTTCTAGTTGTTAAACCTTTCCCTTTTTTCCACTCGAGAAACCACTTCAGAGATTTTATGCTTGACTGTCTTGGTGGCAAGCTCTGGCTGCTGCAGCTTAGCTTGCCTGCTTCCTGCACCCGCCTGTATCCATGTGCTAATAGGAGACAACAACAGTGTCACACCGCCCAATGGTCTGGAAGCAAATTAGGCTCCAGAGCTGACAAATGGACTGTGTCCCATAATCAGCCAATACGAATTAGCAGGGCTACATCCCTCATTTGCATAAGAGGACCTGAATGGGAACTTGGGTGGAAAGTTAGGGTGGGAATTTTGGCTATAAAGACTGCCTCTTTCCTTTGTTTGGGGAGACACTGGTCTAGGAGTCTTCACTCCCCAGTGCTCTCCTTGCTTGCAAGCAATGAAGCGCTATAACGTCAACAAGAGCTGTCAACTATCAAAAGAGGTATAAAACCAACATTAGTCTTGGATTCCTCTGTGCGAGCGCCTCACAACAACGTCACCCTTGTGAGCTGAGGGGTAGAGGGCAAAAGGCAAGGGAAATTTACTGAGGGCAAACATTATGCCAAGTGCTTACCACAGTGAGGTCCTTGGTATGGTCACAATTATTCAAGTGTGTTCTAAATTATATAGTTAAATAAAATGGAATACAGAGCAATTAGGTCGTAAATTGTCAGGGGGTTTAAATGTCCATGCCACGATCCAAATGTGAGGAAAATAACGTAGCTTTATTTATGTCCAGTATCTGATCTCCATCTTGTTCTGGAATCCACACTCTGGAAGAGGAAAACCACCTGTTAAACAGGTCCCTTCTGCTGTTAGTCTCTATTAAATATTCAGTCAAGTAAAAGTTGAAGCCAAGCAGTATCAGGGCTGTTTTCCCCCTCAGTGGGCTTCCTGCCTGCCCTTGCCATTCAATTACTAGACAGCTTTAGGGAGTTGAGTATCCAAAGGAGGTAGAGGAAGGGACCGCAGGTTCATGTGCTGTCCTTTCTCGGTCTAGACTGGACTCTGACATGGTGGGTCTGTTACTGCCCAGTCTTTCAGGGTTGTGCTGGCACCCGCTGCTGAGGTCCTGAGTGCTGCCGACAGTCTCCCCTCTTGAGGGCCCCATACTCTGCCACCTCCCTGATTCCTGGCACCCTGGCCAGGGACTCTCAGCAGCTTCTGCACCCTCAGGGCAGGCTGCAGCGTGTGTATGGGCTGCCCTCACCTTCACCTTCTGTGCCCTGTCCTGGGCAGAATCCAGGGCTTCTGGGGGCTTTGCCTAGAGGTGCGGGGAGGTCAGCCCTCATCTCCAATTCCTCACCACCCCCACACTTCCCCGCTGCACCCAAAGTGGATGCCAGCAGAGAATGATGTCCCCACTGCCACCTCTATCTCAGCCTCTTGGCCTCACTCTCCCTTCCCTTTTAACACTTTGAGGAAAATTCCATTTATAAACCCCAATCTTGGCTCTTATAAATAGAGGGAAGCTTTTAGAATTTAGGATTCCATTTTTCCTCTTACTTAAGTTAAAAATTTAAGCCTATTGCTAGAGATTCTGAAAGTCAGTTTTGCATTTTCAAAGGTGTACAAAGACCATTCTAGGAAAAATCTGCCTTTAATCAGAGGCCCCTAATTCAATGAGTAAGGGAAGCTGAGGGCCACCAAATATGCTTAGTAATTAAAATTATATGATCTCCTTTCCTAGTAAACTGCTGCATGCTCTAAGGATATTAACTTACATAGGTGTTCCTCAACTCATCTCCTATTAGGAAATGGGATCTGGGTCTCTTCCTAGAATTTATTTCTTCTTCCACCCTTTCTTGCCTCCCCGTTACCCACTTCCTCAAGTTTGACTAAACCTTGATCTTAAGTAACAAGCTCTTACCTCATACCACAGAAGGTACTATCCTTTCCTGCAGGAAACTGCTTCTTTCCAAGGGAAGGGAAGGTGCTGATGTAAGCAAAGTGTATGTCCCTTGAGTGGCCGTAAGTCTGGCTGGGGCTTGCATAGGTTAGAGGAAGGGGAGACTAGCAGTCATTGCTTAAGGTGACAAGAAGTTATACCATTTCCACTACCACCATCACCCTAAACATTGTCCAGTCTCTGGCACTGGCTGCCTGGCTGGAGAGGGAAATATGAGTAGGACCACCTGGGCCTAGCTTCATGACACCAAGTGTGGCTGCTCTCTGGACCTCTCAGGCCAAGTATTGCCCAGCATTAGCAGGTTTAGATTCTTGTTCTGGTCTGGTCCCAAAGTCAGGTTTCCTCTTTAAGCAGTCTCTCCTGTGTGACCCAATAAGCATATTTATAGCCTGATTGGACACCGGTGGGACTGGCCTCCTCTTTCTGAAAGTGAGACAAGATAGGGATGGGACTCAGCCCCTCAATTCAGCCCCTCATCCCAATTTTCAAAGAATCCGCACACCCAGCTATTCTCACAAACTAAGATAAGCCACTTTTTTAAAGCACAAACATCCCCCAGGCAGTTAGCTGGACTCCTGCATGCTTCAAGGTGACCACTATGAAGACCCTCCTCGGGTGGCGGCAATGAGTAACACCACCATCTTGGACCTACTGACCAGGCACAAGGACCAAAGCGCTAACTGAACATGCACCCATGCTGCAACCAGAAGTACAGAATGGACCACTTCCAGAGGCATACTATGATGCTGGCCTGCAACCCTTGCCCTATCTTTTTTTTTTTTTTTTTAAGGATCCGAACCCGCGGCCTTGGTGTTATCAGCACCACACTCTACCGAGTGAGCCACGGGCCGGCCCAACCCTTGCCCTATAAAAGACCCTGAACAGCTCCCCTGAACTGTCTCCCTTATGCATAAGCTCTCTTTTCTTTAAATAAAGTGTTGTTCACTCTACTGCTGGATGCGTTGTTCATTTCTATGAGTTTTGAGACCCAAAAACCTGGTCCAGTAACAAAAAGAGGATCTGAAAATACCTTCCCACTTTCCACCTTTCTTCCCTTGACTCTCCTGGCTCTGCCACTGCATACTACTTTTCCTTACTTGGTTGTAGCCCATGTTTCAAGATGACTCTGGTACAGGGGCTTACAGTAGTAAGAGCTGCAGATGTGTTGCACACAGAGTAGGAACAAACTTGCACAGGCCTAATTTTCTTATAAAACTTAATTAAAAAAATTTGTTCCACATGATATACCAATGAAGAATTATTAAAATGCCTTATAACAGCACACATTTAACGTTGAAAATATTTCTAATTGAGTGATTTCAGAATTCGAAGATAAAAATGTTTATTATCTCCCACTATCTGGCAAAGAAAAAATGTTTAAAATCACCTTTTATTTAGACATCACATTGTTTGAAATGGGCCCCAATTTCCAATGGTCATAAAAATGTAGATGAGTGATTAAAGTTCATCCCCGGGACATACTTCTTGGTCCTGAGAGGGCATGAGTTTCTTCAGTACCATTCATGTGCACAGGAAATGACTACTGACATAATCTTTAAGCCTAATAGTCAAGATTATTCTACAATTTATAATTTAAAAGCTTCTGGCAGCAAAACGCTATGGTCTAATTTATAATGAAAGCATCTGAGCAACTGAGGTATATTTCACTGAGCTGAGTTGAAACTAAGACTTGTATAAACATAGGAAGGGAAATGCTTCCCAGGTTTATGTAATTAGGCAAGAATATTAATGTCCCTCATTTCCAACCGTGCTGCAGTACCATCTGGGTGGTGCTCATAGCCTGTAGAAAGCAAATCTACACAATTTAAGGGGCATTTATTTTTCGGTACAACAGTCGCATATAAGACCACCAGCCACTGTTACATAACAAAACTGAAGTACATATTAATTGTTTTGAGATACACAATTTTACAATATTTCCCTGAGTACTCCTTTTAGAAATCTGCAATCTTAGCTTTTAGATATTTTTAAAGTTATAATAGCAAAAACAAAATAACTAAAAACATCCAAAATGTATACCTGGAGAAAGAGAGCGGTAGTACAATACTAGCTACAAGTTATCTGGGAAACTGTAGATATTATGTCCTCCAGCAATGATATAAAAACAACAACATGTATTTGTCACACATTAAGACAGAATCTGCCAGCGCTAGAAGAGTAAAAGTTCACTGCTTTTCAAGTAATATATGTGATTGATATTTATTTTTTGTTTTTTTTTTTTAACTTGTTTTGAGAACTTTAATGAACTGTATAAACTTTCTTCTTAATTTCTCCACTGGTAAAAGAAAAGCAGTCAGAAGTGTACTGAAATAATTACCTGTATACAGTTGACTACTGCAACCCACAGAGGCTATGCATTTACTTTTAGTGAGCTTACATTCAATCTTTTGGCTTTTTCCCTCCCTCCAAAATTATTATTTTATCATACACAACTTAAACATTTTTTTGTGGCCCTTTACTGATTTCTCCCTAGCCCTCCCCCGGCTCCTTTCCCACTTTTGGTGCCTTCAGTGATTGATATAATTTGTAATAACCCATACAAAGTTAGAAAAGAGCATTTAGATTAAGCCATCTCTCAAAATATCTAATTTCTTCTCCCTGTCAGCTAAGAGCAATAACACAATTTTACAGAGCGAACAAGCAACTTGTCTTGATGCCAAATATAACTCATGTATTGATTTCAAAGTGAATCATGCTGGCCACTGCAGAGATGTTTTGTCTGTACTCAATTACTTCCTCAGAATGGCACTATGATACACAGAGACCTAAAGAAAAAGATTAAATAATGTCCTGGAAAATATATATAGAACTACCCTCCTCCCATCCCCTAAAAAAAGCACTAGAACATGAATACTTTTTCTTTAATTGGTAATAACTGGTAAGTTGCTTTCATGAATATAAAATGAGGCCCTCTGAGAGAAAGATAAATTATTGAATAATTTAACCTAAAGAAATTTCAACTAAAATAATTACAGTACTGTGCATTTTTTTTCTTTAATTGGTAATAACTGGTAAGTTGCTTTCATGAATATAAAATGAGGCCCTCTGAGAGAAAGAGAAATTATTGAATAATTTAACCTAAAGAAATTTCAACTAAAATAATTACAGTACTGTGCATTTCAGCAAGGTCAATCAGCATTTACTTTCTTTTTGCACAGTTTCTTCTAAGTTTAAAGCCCTATGAACAGATAAAGCCACTGTTTAGGTTATCTGTAACTGTGCAGATTGGAGTAGTTTGGTAAAAACAACAACAAAAAAACTTATAAAAATGCAAAACCACTCTTTTTATTGCCAAGTAAAATATATATCCCGTCTTTACTCCACCCCAAATACCCACTTCTACTGTAAGACTTTTCCTTTCCACTTCATTCTTTTTTATTAAGTTTATTTTTAAAAACAAGTGTATACTTTTTCTTTTTAAATAAATGCTTATTGTTTTAAACAAGTGTATATGTACTTTTTATATAGCTTTATTAATATATGTGACATATAACAAACTAAGCTGCACTATATATTTATAGTCAGAAAAAAACCCGAAAATTTTAAAGTATTAGAACTGGTTATGCTTTTAAAAAGGTATTTCCCCAGCCCCCAAAATTATCATTATAAAGGAATTTTAAGTGGGTCCGGTCACTGGGAGAGCTGAGTGAACTGAAAGAAATTTAATTCAGGATTTCCCTGCTGGTTGTGGGCTAACACTGTGATCCAAATATACTCCCTCACCCGGTCCTAAGAACAGCCTGGTGAAGAAGCTAACACCAACTAGGTATCTATCTTCTAGAAAGATTTTCTTTTTCTTTTTTTTTTTCTTTTTTGTCTTTTTTCGTGTCTGGCAACGGATCGCAACCCTCAGTGTCGCGCCCGTACCGGACCGGGACCGGCAACGGGATCGCAACCCTCGGTGTCGCGCCTGCACCTCGCTCAGCCAGTGAGCAGGAACTGGTCTGTATGTGGGATCCGAACCCTCGGCGGGAG
>NW_007726382.1:1032173-1040945 GCF_000696425.1 Galeopterus variegatus | reverse complement strand
GCACTGTGGCAGTGCGCCACCGGGCCAGCCCCTCTAGAAAGATTTTCAAATGTACTTTCAGTGTTTGTTAAATATCCAAAGAGACAGATACAAATTAACAGACTAATTTTCAAATAGATGCTTTATTTTTATAATATCGCTTATCCTGACCATGAACCATTAATTAAAACAGCATGCTTTTTGTAACTTCTCTTAGATTTTTCAACCTACTGAAAGCTGTTAGCATATTTACTTAATAAGATGTTATGAAAATCTATGACATAAATACACTTCTTTTGCATTAAAACATTTGTAACTGGACCAGAAGAAAAAAAAGTAATACTGTCAAAGGCAAAGCTCTACTATTTAACAGGATGATTTAGAAAAGTCTGATAATTCAAGAAAAGTCAAAAATTTTTCCCCGATTAAATGTTTTAAAAACTGTAGCAAACAGGTTAGCATTGTTAGCAAGAAAATCGTTTTTCTAAGATTCTTACTATCAAAATTAGTGTTTACAATTCAGTTTGAGGTAATTTTAAAGAAGTTTTGATTTCATTCCTGAAGATAAAAGATTATTTTTAGCACTACTTATGCCAATAACTTATAATAGGGAATGGCTGAATCCAAATCTTATTTTACTTTTTATTCCTTTCAATATTATATGAGTGGTAAATATATTCACAAATATTTAAATATACAAACATTTTTGCTACATATTAGTATGTAGAAAGCTTTTATTATATGCCTTTTCTTTTAAAAAAGACATGCTTTGGTCACAGTATAAGGAGTGTATTTACATTAAACTAATAAAATGTACAAAATATCAGATATGAGCCAAAACTGTTATGTTCACTGAACCAACTGAACAATAGTTCTTGCCTTCAAATGATCTTTTACTTCATTTCATTACCAAAAACTGGAAGAAAACTGAGGTGAAAAAACAGTGGTTCAACTGCTATATTAATTCAACCAAATCCATTAATATACCTTTTTATTTGCTAATCTTGGATATAATTCAGTAACTCTAAAACCATGGGTTATTGAGAAATAAATGAGCTTCACAGTTGGAAAGGGAAATAGTATAATTCAACCAAATCCATTAATATACCTTTTTATTTGCTAATCTTGGATATAATTCAGCAACTCTAAAACCATGGGTTATTGAGAAATAAATGAGCTTCACAGTTGGAAAGGGAAATAGTAAAGATTAGGGGGAAAAGCAAGAAAGGGAGATAAAAGGGAATCTACATCAGCAAAGACATAACTGAAGTTGATTTTTTTTCAGATGTTTCTATTGCACCCCACCGTTTTGGGATTCCTTGTGTTTCCTGACAAACATCTCTATTTTATGACTCTGACCCCTAGGCTCCTGTTGAAAACAGACACCACTGGTGCAAGCATTCAGATCCAGCTCCCCGGGCAGATGGCATGTGGTGTGGTGGGAAGAGGCCCATGGTGCCAGTTCACTTCAGGGTAGATTCCGTGGGGACTGCTCCAGCCTGAATTTATATCAGTATGGTCACTCTGTGTCCTCAGGCTCCTTCAAGATTTAGATCAGTGCCAGAACTCCCAAATCACACAGGATTTCTCCCATTTCATAATGCCAAGTAGGTAGATTGCGAACAGCAACTCACAAGGGGAGAAGAAGCCTGACCATAGCACTGACTGTGAGGAGGGTCATGGTGGCTCACTCAAGGCCCCTGACAGGCCTGAACATGCCAGGGTGGCTGCAGCTGAACCCACTCACCTAGCACAGGACCTGAAAGAGAGTGGAGTGGATATGTAGTGGCCAGGGAGGAGGGTGATAAACCCTGCCACCCAGTGACACCCAGTCTCCTGCTCTGGGCTGGAGGATCCCAGTGCCTTCCACGATTTGCAAACATAGTAAAATATTGAATAACCCTCTAGGAAGGTGGCCAAGCCCTATCATATGGAGCAACCATTTCTAATACTCCAAACAAGTTTTCAAAGAGGGAAAAATAACTAGTTACAGAAGTTACTGCATTGTCATATTACTGCAAGTCTTTTCACACATATTCAGCAAAACCAAATAAATGACCTTACACCTTTGAACTGAAATGGCTTCTTAGACCAACTATAAGCACAGACTGGTTTTCACAAAAATGGAATACTGGTATATCACAAACACAGACTTAATTTTTTTTAACTAGGAAGACTAGCAATATCAGCTTTTCAGTTTGTAATTGATACACTACAGAACATGTGCATTCTTTGAATACATACACAATTGTCTGCTTTCATGTTTTTCTTTTTTCTAATAGCTTCTCTTGCACTATATAGTAGTGAGTCTCTGTCATTCTGAATAGGTAAGCTGTGTGTTTTATATAAGACTGATTATTTCATTCCACATTTATTCAGACAGATAAATCTGAACATCCAATTAGGGGTTCACATGTAGATTTTCACAATGTTTGTTATGTCTGATGTAATAAATATAGAATTATTTCAAAGTATTTAAAAACAATAGCCACCACCTATACCAGCCTCCTACAAGGGAGAGCCTAAGGCTGTGAGTCCGCTGGAGTGTTGCCATGACTTGCTTTTTCTCCAGAGACAGAATGCTTCAGAAACTGACCAGTAGCACCAATGTATAATCTTGATCGCATGGGCCATTTCTGAAAAAGAATATTTAAACAAGAATCCAAAAGTTATTATTTATGACATACACAATATAGTCTGTGATGTTAAATATTCCAAATACCCCAATGCAAAGCAATATTATGAGGCTAGGAACAATTATAATTATTAAGTACAAGGAATGACATGAAAAAGTTTATTAATGCTTACAATAGAAGTAAAAATATACCCAGACTTTGATTCTAACCGTAGAAATAGTATGTGTGCATATGGACAAGAACTTCAAGAAGTCACAGAGAATGAATATAGTTGAAGTGTAGACGTATCTACCCCAGATGTATTTTTTTTATGTATATATATTTTTACACATACACATACATACAAATATATATACATATTCTTTTGGCGGCTGGCCAGTATGGAGATCCAAACCCTTAACCTTGGTATTATCAACACCGTGTTCTAACCAACTGAGCTAACCGGCCAGCCCCCAAAATGTTTTAATTTCGAATTAAACCTAAAACAAATTTAAGCCTAAAACTACATCCCTGGCTTTAAAGAAATTTTAAAAAGTTATATGTAGTATATGTGTAGTATATGTGTCTACACTTATCAAAGAATCACAATGAAAAGTGACTAATTCAATCATCTAAATGTTTTCTCTAGCTAAAAGCAGTATCTGGAAGTTACAAATATTAGAATGTTTGGTGTTATATAAACAAAACAACCAGATTAAATGTCTGGATGTACTAGCATCATACAGCTCTAACCTTTCAGTAATCACCACATTTGAATTCCTGATTGTGATTTTTCTTTTCTTTTCTTTCTTTTTCTTGTGACCGGCCGCACCGAGCTCAGCCAGTGAGCGCACTGGCCATCCCCATATAGGATCCGAACCTGCGGCGGGAGCGCTACAGCGTTCCCAGCGCCGCACTGTCCCAAGTGCGCCACGGGGCCGGCCCGTGATTGTGATTTTTCTAAATTCATGTTTATGATGGATAACTTCTCAAACAATATAATTTATTGCCACATAACATAATGATGAAAAAACATGTTACATGAGGAGTACTTTCATAATAGAACTTTTGAGGGGGAGGGGGTTCATATAATCAGTTTAGTTCTAAGGCCCATGGAATACTAATCAAATAAACACTACTTATAAAAATATATACAAAGATAAGTCTTTAGACTAAAAAAGTGCAACTCCCAAAGGTCAGCAATGCAGTCCCACACTCTCCAGGGAGCAAGCAGCTGCTGTGAGCAGCAAGGCTGCCGATCTTCATCAACGAACACGTGCAGACAGACTACAGGTTACACAGCACCACAGAATATTTTGAAATGCCTGGCAGATAATTCACAGTGCTCAAATAGAGGTACAATTAACATGCCAAAGACATAGAGCTCTGGGTTCTCAACCCAAGTTGCATATTAGAATCACCCAGAGAGCTTTAAACAAATACTGATGGCCAAGTCACACCCCGGACTAATCAAATCAGAATGGACTATTACCTCTATTAAAGAAATAATAGAATATAACATACAGTCAGGTTTTAACAGGGAAAATATAAGCCTTCATTGTATTTCCGAGCACAGTTATTTTTGCCTAAACTGGGATTCCACATGTAAAATGTAGCCAGAAAGAATATTAAGTGGGCATGTAATATTATCTAGAAAGTTTCTGTTCTGTCACAACCAATAAAAGTCCTATTTTTAATGACTCCAGATGTGATAAGTAAATTTGCTCCCATGTAGTTCAGATCCCTTGAGAGTCCAAAATTCAGGTTATTCTGGCTGGGAACCTATACTTTAAACATGGATAAAACATAAAATTTATGTTACTTGGAATTTAAAATGGCCCACTCCTATACAATCTTCTTATAAATAACCTTGTATGTTATGTTGGATACAGTAAAAAGATTTATACTGTGCTTAATTTTGCAAAGCCATTTCAATATTTTTAAACCACACGTGCATTCTTTTATATTCTGAGTGTGTCACTGTGCCCTTGAGATCCTTGCTACTGGCTGGTAACCTGAGGTTCGTCTGATATGTCAAGACCTGGTATTGTTAGATCAGATTTAAGTCCTGCATTATACTGAAGAACCCAATGCTACAGTGTTATGGACAGAATGCTTGTGTCCCTCCTGCCTCCAATTCATATGTTGAAACCCTAACCCCTGTGATGTTATGTGGAGACAGGGCTTTTGGGAGATAATTAGAGCTAGATTAGGTCATGAGGGTGGCCCCTCATGATGGGCCTAGTGGTCTTTTAAAATAGAACTCAATCTCTTTCTCTCTCCCCCTTGGTGTGCATGTACCAGGGAGCAGAGGCCATCTGAGAAGACAAAGAGAAGTGAACCATCTGCAAGCCAGCAAGAGAGCCCTCGCCAGGAATTGAACCCTGCTAACACCTTGATCTTGGAATTTCCAGCCTTCAGACTCTGAGAAAATAAATTTGTTTTTTAAGAAACCAAGTCTATGGTGTTTTGTTGTGGCAGTCCCAGCAGACAAATACTTGTGTATAGTATAGGGCAGAAATCATCAATTTCAAGTGCAGGATTTTTAATAATATTATAAACCAGCATTTTAAACCCCTGTCCTATTTTCACGAGCATAAAAATCTGCTCAAATCTCAAATATAATTTGAGAATTCTGTGAAACCATTTAAAAACAAATAAAATCAAAATACTATTGAATGTTCCCCTGGTGGTGCTCATATGTGTACCTAGGTTCTACTGTGTTGAGAATTGCTCAAAATCATTCGACCAAGCGTGGAGACAAATGAAGGTGTCTGTTCCTTATATCCTTGTGAGGACATAAATAATTAATGAAGCAAACTTAAAGATGTGTATGTGGATTTTTGCTTCCTTTTTCATGGATTTAATAATTAAAATTTTCCCTTTTAAGAACTGTGTCCTTGATTTCCAAAAAGACTGGTAATGATTTTATTCAACTTAATTTAATGTAGACACATAAATAAGTTTTGAGAGTGAGAAATTAAAATGTAAATAAAATTTTGATTAGGTTGTATGTCACCATGATACCAAAAAAAAAAAAAAAAAAAAAAAAAACAGCTGACTGATTTACATTTCACTTTTCCATGTTTTGTTTTAGCACTGTGTGGATTAACACAATCCTGAGCTCTATGTTCCCGAGTAAAGTATATTTAAAACCATGTAGTTTCATTAAGCTTAGAAAAATCTAGCAAACTAACAATTAACCTGAACTAAACCTGAAACTAAAGACCTTAAGAATGTACTCTTGATCTAGTTAAATGACCCCAAAATAACAAAACCTGTATTTATTTTTAACAATTATTGTTTATCTATTTTATGGACAATGATTCTTAAGGGGTATGGCAAATAATAAAGTCACTTGTGCTTTTCTCCCAATGTAAAGATCTGAAATACACTCCTGTTCACTTGGAGAATCACTGCCCTTTTGACCATTGGTGCTGCTTGAAATCATTCGCACTCCAAAGGGATAAAAACTGCTGTCTTAAGCTATGGCCCAGGAGTCCAGTCTCTTAAACCTTTCAGTTTCATTTCAGATAACTCTTAATGTAAATCCCAACAGTGTTAACATGCTAACAACACTGATAATAAGGACTGATGTTTGAAATCATGGCCTTGAAATATCTGTTAAAAGATCTTTGATTGCCAGAGTAAAAGTAACACTATGTGATAAGGGAGGAAAATAGTCATTTTAGAACACTTTTTACTAAAAGCTACAAGAGTTAATAATGAGCCTTTAATTAAACAAAAAGTACAAATAATCAGAATATTTTTATTCCTTTTCCATTAATCAAAGATATACTTAATTTTTAAACATTCTGGTGGTATCTCTAAAATTACGTGTTAACAGGTTTTCAATTATGCATATAAAATCTCTTTCCCCATAATCTCCCCAGCACATGGTTATAGCTCTTTTATGACAAACATAACATTCTCCCTCACAGTACTCTTATTTTTATTTTTGTCTTTGTCTCTGTAATATGTTCATTTACAGAAGGGACTAAGTCTTACTCATAATTGTATTTGCACTCATAATACAGTGCTTTGCACATAGTAGGAACTCAATAAATGTTTGATTTTCAAACTTGTTTGATTTTAGTCACTTTTGTCTCTGTAATATGTTCATTTACAGAAGGGACTAAGTCTTACTCATAATTGTATTTGCACTCATAATACAGTGTTTTGCACATAGTAGGAACTCAATAAATGTTTGATTTTCAAACTTGTTTGATTTTAGTCACTTGTTCAACCATCATCAATTTCATTATTTTTAAGAGGTAATCTTTGGCCTTGTATTATCTCTAGTTAAAATTGACTCAGAGAACAAATGAGATTTAATCTTTCTTAAAATAATTACGACTACAAAAACATTTGGTACATGAGTCAAGTGCCAAAAAAGGCCTAGTATACTCATCGTTCCATGAAAATGATGCTTCTACATAATTCATTCAAAAAAGCATTTCAAGAAACTTAAGTGAAAAACAACTTGCTATCTCATTCTGAATTATATCTCCCACAAAGGAGGCATTTAGCAATTGCTTTTTGTATTCAAATCTACTTAGCATTAAAATAAACTTGCTTAGAGTATATGGGAAATGTCAAGTCAAAAGAAATCTAACATTAATGGTATATTTGAATAGCAATTTAATGTACACTGTAATACAAAACCTCTTAATTAATAATGAGTGACTTTTCCACTGAGATTATGTTATAAAATTCAATAATAGGATGGGGTTTATCATAATAATAAATAAAAGATATTTCATGTTTTTATATTTAATATTTGAAATTATTTAAGTCTATCATCATGTCGATTATTATTGTAAAGTAAATTTTGTTAAACCTCACCACAGAATTGTAAGTTCAGTTACTATTACAGGCTGTCCTTTAGCATATTTCAAAAATGATTATTCAATAATTTATTGAACACTGATGTACTTAAGGCTAAGTCCTAATTTTGTACTTGAGTGTCAAAATGCTTCAGAATGGTGGAACAAAAATTGAAAATTTATGTTTAGCAAATGTAGAGATGATGATGTATTTGGAACAGAAAGCCAGATCAATGTAAGATTTCAAAATGATCAAATCTAGGAGAAAAGAACCATGCAAAATTAAACACTGCAATATAAGTAATGAATCATAATCATATATGCCATATAAAATGAAAACCATGACCATTCTACCTATAAGTAAAGAAACTACGCAAAATGGATTCTCTTGGCTAATTACATTCTGTAATTACATTACAGAACGTGAATATATGTAGTATTTAATCAATTCACTCAACATACATGTCAACGTATTATGAAAATTATTCAAAAACATTATAGCTTTTTCTAACCGTTCTTGGTAGTTTTCTAGCCCATGATATTTAAACTTTAACAGACAAACTTCATTCCATGGGGATGCAGAACGGTCTCATATGTTCTTACTAGTTTTACCAAAAAATTTCAACAGTGTTTTACTAGGCTTACTTAGGGGCAGATAATTCCGTCACTCCATTTAATTCGTGAAACTTTCCAAACATCCCATAAAAAACACAATGGAAATGTAATCATGTAAGTTAAAAATATTAAAAACTCTCAAAAGGTAATAAACGCAACTCAGATATTAAAAATAATCAGAACCTGCAACCAAACCCCCTGTTTCTCACCTTGGGATGTACACAAATCCTTAGGCCATCCGGTAAGGCGCCTGAGAGACCCCTACCCAAGCCACCCCAGTAAACACCTCACCCACCACCTACGAACGGTTAAGGAGCAGCGTCTTGCAGGCAAATCTTGCCACCGGTGCCCTGGCGGACTGAGATCGCTCTCCCGGTCTGTTCCCCGCCTCACTTGGAGGGAGGGGTGAGAGCTCGGAGGCGTCTGCCCAGGCGGTAACAGAGGATGGGTCAATGTGCTCCCCGCCCGAACCCCGCCGTGCGCCCTGCCCGCCTACCTTGACCGGGTGCAGGTAGCCGTCGCCGCGCAGGGCGCCCAGCCCGGGATCGGCCGGCACCTCTGCGTCGTCCTGCAGGCTGCGGGTGAGGTGCGCAATGTAGGTGGTGGCCAGGAGCAGCACGTCCAGCTTGGACAGCTTGGTGTCGGGAGGCACGGACGGCAGCGTGCGCTGCAGCTCAAGGAAGGCGTGCCGCAGGGTCTGCACGCGGCTGCGCTCCCGAGCCGCGTTCGCCGCCGCC
>NW_007726382.1:999263-1031406 GCF_000696425.1 Galeopterus variegatus | reverse complement strand
GGTGACGGCGGCTTGGGGCGCGGGCTCGGCGCTGGCGTCCAGGGGGCTGCCCGAGGGGCGGCCGCGGTCCATTGCAGTTTCTCGTGCCGCGCGCGCTGCAAAGGAGCGAAGGCGCGGTGAGGCCGGGGCTTAACCCGAGAGGTGCAGCCCTCCCGCTCTCCCTGCGCGCCGCCCGGCCGCCCGACGGTTTTGCCTGGGGCGCGTTTTGCCTCCCGGCGTCTGGGGAGAGTCGTGGGGCTCAGAGTCATGAGGAGGGGCTTGGTGCCGGCTTTGCTTTTCACCGACAAATTAAGCGAAAGAGCTACTCTAGCGGGGAAGAAAGACCTCAGAGGCAAAGCTCCTGTTGGGCACTTGTTCGCGCGTCGGTAACGTTATCCGGCCAGCCCTGTAGCAAAAGTGGTGTGGGTCATTGTCGCCGGCCTTGGCGGTGGCTCGCCGGCCGCCCTCGGGCCATTCGCGCTGGGGGGAACTTCCTCCGGAGGAGTGGGGGGACCCCTGGTCTCACCTCGGACTAAGGCACCCGCTATCGCTCCGATCCCGGGCACCACGAGGCCCAGGTTGGACCGGGACCCTCACCTTTCCTGGAGCGGCCGTGCGGGGCTCGGTTCCGCTGTGCGAGTGGGCGAGGGCTGTGGAGCCGGGTCTGCGTGGCCAGGGCCGCGCCGCTCACTCCATCCCCGCCCGGCGGAGTCGACGGCCACTTCCAGCCCCTACTGGCCGCGCCTTTTATGCAGGCCCCCTCGCGGCCAGGCGTGTGTCCTGCGGGCAGCGACGGCAGGTGGAGCGGAGGTCCTCGCCCACCCGAGGGGCTACGCTGGGGGCTGCGGCCGCGCGGAGCCGCCCCCTTGGCGGCGGGGGGAGTCATTAATCACTGCCCCGGGGGCGGGACCGGGGCGGGGCGCCGTCGGACCCCGCCCCTGCAGTCCTGCGCCGCGCCCAGCTTTCCCCGGGGCGGGACGCGGAGGGCTACGCGTCGAGGGTCCGCCGTGTTGGCTGCGGCTGGGGCCGTGGTCCGGGCCGGAGGCCGCCGGCCTGGCCTTTGCGAGTCACATTGCCTCACCGCAGTCCTACGCCTCCGGCTCAGTCTGATTCCAGGTCCTTTCCCCGCGGGCGTCCAGCCGGGGCGGGAGTGCTGCCCTTTGGTTGAGCGTGACTCTTACTGTTCTGTGAGGAAATGACGAGTGTGCCACATCGATGTGCTAACCTTTTATTCTACCGCAAGGTAAATGTTTCATGCCGTCCTGATTGCTTAAAGCGTAGTGCGCTGGGAGACACACCCAGATGCTCCCACTGTCTGTAACACTTTAGGAAGTTCCCAAACCAGAGTAAATGGCGCTGGGACCGTGGTCGCACCTCCTCGGGGACCCCCGCGGGGCCACCGCGTTTTCATTGCTTGGGCATAAATTCTTTCCGGGTTTTGCACCTGCGGGCCAGCAGGAAGCGTGGCTTGCAGCGGTGCGGGGAGGGACCCGATCCGAGGCTCCTTGAGAAAGCGGGCGCTGCGCCCCGAGGCCCGTTCAGAGCCGGCCCAGGAAGCGCTCGCCCCGGACGCCCCCGGCCCTCCGCGGCTTCCTCCCGTCCCGGACCCATCGCCTTCGTAGGGGAAGTCGAAGTGGACCCACAATGCTTTGTAGTAACGTTACTAGGACATACTCGAAGCAATGCCTACACTTCGGAGAGCAGGACAGTCTATCTTCCTTGGGGTCAAAACGCAGTATCAAATTTAAGATGTCACTAAAGAAACTGCTCTTGTATATACTCTTGTGTGCTTTCCAGTAGCTTTCTAAATTGGAATTACCAAGCAGCAGATAGTAATGGAGCCACTTGTTATACTCGGATGTACCAGTCCACACATTAAGTATTTTAGTGAATCAGAATAATCCTCACGCTTTCATCTCAATTCCCATCCAATAACTGTAATTAGATTTACACTTTAGAACCAAAATTCCATTGATGAAAAAGGACTTTAAGGGCTGGTCGGTTAGTCAGCTCACTCTGTAGAGTGTGGTTCTGGTAGCACCAAGGTCAGGGGTTCAGAGCTCCATACCCGGCCAGCTGTCAAAAAAAGAAGACATACTGAATGGGAAAGTACATCTTATTTTCCCAGTAAATTGTATGTAATGAAGAATAAAGCAGCTAGATCCTTGAATTCACAAGTGGAAAGCAATGTTTCAGGTTCATTCTATAGAGAAGCAAATCAAACAAAAACATAAAAGTTTTTCTTATATAATGAGATACCATAAAGCTACAAACCCAGAAAAGATGTTGTTGCCCAGTGCTATAAAGTAAAAAAATCAAACGTTTCAGATCATTTAAAGCTGAATTTACTCGTTTTCCACAAAGAAATTTTCTTTGACTTTTGGGATGTGGAGAAGGTGAGGTTTGTGTGCATCATTTTTTGTCAGCAAGCTTTCAGATTCCTTCAAGGAGAGATTCCTATATTTACAGAGAGGAAAAAAAAAACAGCGTTAAATTATTTTTAAAATGAAAGTGTACAAAAAAGGTAGCAAACATACAGATTCTAGGACACAATAAGTAAAAGCTAATGATTAGTCACCAAAGTGTGAATCTTCTCGGGATTTAAAGGAAGCAGAAACAAGGATTTTCCTCCTGGGGTAGGGAAGAACGTGAAGAATCTATGAGTTGGGAGAGGTATGGAAATAAGGATATTGGAAGGCAGCTGGGCCAGGAGTAGCGTGAGGAAAGTGAGGTGCCTGGAGCTCCTTAAATTTTGCACTCTTTGCACCTCACATGCTTTGCCCTAGCCCAGCCTGCTACAGTCTCCTGTTACTGTGGTGTGGGGAGGAGTGAAGGGACAGCAGAAGCTCTTTACTGCTAACAGTGGTGGGACAGTGGCCAGCCTTGTTGCCCTACAGTCAGGTGCAAAAGAAAGGACTGATGTAGCTAGAGTGACCCCTGCAAGCCTCCCTCTTGTCCTAGCTGCTGCCACCCCAAGCAGCCTTTCTGAAGCCTCAGATGATTCAGGAATAGTCCTAATTCCTGAAAGAAACCAGTATTTGCAGTTAAATTCAAAATATGAAAATCTTAAAACTTCCAACGTTACGTAAATTATTAACGGGTGTCACTTATTTAACATTTTATATATGCTGAGTGATTTGCAGGTATTTTCTCATTTAGTCTTTACAAAAACCCTTTGAGGATTTTACATTTTATAGTTGGAAAAATAGAGCTCAGAGAAATTAGGTAGCTTGTCCAAGGTCACATAGCTAGTAAGTGGCAGAGACAGGATTCAAGCCAGGCAGATTGACCCTAACACTTGTGCTCCTTACCATACTATTCTATTTACTATTTGTAGAATATTTCATAATTTGCAAAACATTTTTGTATCATCTCAATAAAAGGAATACTTTGAATGATTCCACTGTCTATTAATAATCCAAATACTGTTTTCATGGTATACCATTCTTTGGAATTCTTAATTATCTAGTCTTCTAAAAAGGACATGGCTTTAGAGTACTGTAGATTTTATTTCACTGACTTTGGTGTAGGTCTTAAAATTATACTTAGGTCTTTTCTTCTAAATATGTCAAGTAATTTGCAATATTAACTTGTCAATATTATCCTTGTAAAATAATCACACATATCAGTGAAGAATATAAATTGCTGATGGATAAAATATATTTTTATAAAAAATATAAATATGAATATAAAACAATTGGTTAGTTGATGCTTTTTTCACTTTTCAACTGTTTCCTTCATTGTTTAAATTGTTATAATTTACATAGGTAAATTCACCCTTTTGAGTCTATGGTTCGGGAAGTTTTGATAAATGTGTATAGTCTTGTAACTACTACCACAATAAAGATAGAAATATTTCCCTCATTCTCCCAAATTCCCTTGTACTGATTCTTTTTATAGTTAACCCTTTCCCACACCCCCAGTCCCTGGCAGCTACTGATCTGATTTCTGTCTCTGTGGTTTTTTTGCCTTTGCCAAAATGTCATAAGCATACAGTTTGTAGCCTTTTGGGTCTGGCATAATGCTTTTGAGATCCATCCATGTTGTTGAGCACATCACTAGTTCATTTCTTTTTATTGCTGAGTATGTCATTGTATAAAGATACCACAGTTTGTTTATCCATTCCCAGCTGAGACACCTTTGGTTTTTTTCCAGTTTTTCATGATTACAAATAAACTATTATAAACATTCAGGGACAGGTTTTTGTGAAGTTTTCATTTCACTTGGGAAAATACCTGGGAATGGGACTACTAGATGTGGTAAGTGTATATTGAACTTTTTAAGAATATGCCAAACTCTTGTCTAAAGTGTCTGTACTAGTTTTGCATTCCCATCAGCAATGTGTGAGAGTTCCAGTTGCTCCATATCCTAGCCAGCATTACTAGTTTTTTTTTCTTTTTATCCATTCTGTTATTTTTTTATTAATTGAGCCAATATTTTTAAATCATTTCACAATCTAGATATCTCACTTGCCAACTGGTATGATTTCTCAAATTCAGCATGTCCACCTGGCCACACTGTTCTGGAACTGAGCTGCAGTTGCCTTTAGTGTTGAGCATGTGTTCTCCAAGTCATTTTAGTCTCCTCCTCACCAGCTTGCTTCACTTACTGTACCTGAGTGCATTTTTGTTTAAGACTGTCTAGCAGAGTAGTTAAGAGCTTGCTTGTTGGAGTCAGTGACTTGGGTTCACGTCCTAGCTCTGCTCATGGCGACTATGTAAACTTGGGTACTTCTCCAAGACTCATTTTCCCATCTCTAAAGTGGGGCTGATAGTATTTTTATCTTGAAGGGTTCCACTGTTTTTTAAAATTTGTTGGGTAATGAAGATTCAGCTTCTAAAATATAGACATTTTAAAATGGAAAATAACTAATATAGTTCTTCTGAATGGACTTTACATAACTCCTGTTCACAGAGTAAGCCATTGACAGAGTTGGGACTAGAAGTCACAAAAACTAGCTTAGTCTGTTCTAACTAAAAAAACTTTATGTCGCTTACCACTATTGATTTTTTTTTTGGGGGGGTATCCTAATTTCAAAAGGGTTCTTAGAGAATTGCAGATCAAGATGTTAACATTATACCTACATGACTGATACACATATGTTTATTTTTCATTTAAAATTAAATAGACTGAGGTTAGGTTTAACAAAGCAAAACTAAAGACATTTTGAACTTTTCAAGTGAGTTTATACCGGGTACTTCAAAAAATTCATGGAAAGATTAGTGTTATCATTCAATTCTATTTTTCCATGAATCTTTTGAAGTACTCCCATAGATCATCCTAGAGTTTTGTGACTAAAAATATTTTCTGTTTTAAAAGTTTTTCTTGAAGCACAAAGATCTGTTGTAATTGTTCAATAACAGTGGTAAAAGCAAGTTTTCTTAATTGTTAACTTTTAACTGTTTAATGCTTCTGTATTCTAACAAAGGATACTAGGTATTTTAGAAATAGTTAAATAACATACAGTGAACATTTACTGTGAAATATGGGTCCCAGAGATTCACGTTCCTTAAAGGTATTTCAAATTAAGGACATGCTAACCCAGCTAGAAAGTTATTTTTACATTAACAAAAGAGATGGATGGACTCTATTAACATTGCTTGGGCTTGAAAGATAGTTAAATAATTAAGTAACAATTTGCTTTCTTCATTCTACAGTGCTGTACATAATTCTCAATGGATTTCGTATGCAATATATAAATGCATTTAAGGTCTATTTTAAAATTACTGAGGCTCAAGCACCTCCTAGCATGGTTGAAAAGAGAGGAAACATCTGTCAGAAGTATTTACTGTGACAAACACAGAAAGAAGCAATAATGTGTACCTTTTTTTGCTTGTTTAATACCATATATTATTTTTAATTGAACAGCGAAGGCATTTGTTCAGAATCAGCCTTTACATAAAAAATAGTTTTGACCTAATCTTTAATTAAAGTGTACATTGATAGTATCAAGTTCAGTTTGAGGGTCAAAAACAACGTCAATGAGTCTGACTTTTTCCTCCCTGTAGGGAAAGCAGACTTGTGTAAATATACATGAGCACAGACTGCATGCATTTATAAAAGAGGTGGAAAACATTCCCGTCTTTGGACAGATGTTGCTTCACTGTGCTCCACACAGGACACAGGCACAGCTCTCAGTGTGTAGAACCCAAAAGAAATGTGGGGCACATACTTTTAGGCTTTTAGAAGATGCACTCTAAGCTCCTTTCCACCTCTGAGCAGGCTCTCCACCTCAAATATTAAGTATAGACTGTAGGGGATATGTCTGCTGATGCCAGCTCATTCTCTCAAAGAAATTAAGGGAAGGGGTTGCTTTAATCAATTTTCTAGAAAGTAAAAAATCAATTCTTTGTGTTCGAGCTGGGTATTTTGTTTTAACACTTTACTGACCTTTCTAGCTTTATTCTCATTATCTCTTAATAAAATATTAGTAACAGCATACCCTACAAATCTATATCAAGAACTTCATGAAATTCTGTAAAGTATTTGGTTACCTTTTGTTAAAGAGAGGTAGAACTGACATTCCTATCTAACTAGACTTAAATCTTTTGAAATACCAAAACAATATTTGGGCATGCCTGCAGTGAAAATATTACCAGCGTATAAAAATAAACATTTAAAAGAAAATATGCAGTATTTTTTTCACAGGATAAAACAGATGACTCAGGACTGTACATAATCGACTTCACTGACAGTGGCAGAACCAGGACATTCTTTTTGTTCTCAACAGGAATGCCTCTAATTCTGCTGGCTTCTTTTAGGATAGCCTATCTTTGCAATACATAGTAGTTTATATTTTAAAAATGCATGTAGCTCTATATTTAGTATTCCTAGTTAGGAAAGTGAAGGTAGAGTGATTTATTTGCTATTTCATCTGTGCACTCCTAGTGATTTGAGCTTTGCTGGGGCCATAGAATATGTGATATGTGTATAGCTCACCACTAATCTTACTTAGTGTGGTGTCTGGCAATGTATAGAATTCACTCGCATTGTTTTCTGAGACTGTGTACATTTTTATTTTTTTTTATTTTCTACCTTGATAATATGAGGGTACTTCAAAACGTTTGTGTAAAAAATAGAATTAAAAGATAATATGAATCTTTCCATGAACTTTTGAAGTACCCTCATATACTAGCAAGACTTTTCAAAATGTTTGCAAGACTTTTCAAAATGTTTGTCAAAGAAACAAAACTCAAGAACGTTGTTATGGAATTGATACCAGTTATGTAAATCTCCCCCCTCCCAACCCCCGAGTTCATGTGTTGGAAGAGTTGTGTAAACCTTTTTTTTTTTTTGACTGGTAAGGGGATCGCAACCATTGGCATGGTGTGGTCTGCACCACGCTCAGCCAGTGAGCGCACCGGCCATCCCTATATAGGATCCGAACCCATGGCCTTGATGTTATCAGCACCACGCTCTCCCAAGTGAGCCATGGGGCCGGCCTAGAGTTGTGTAAATCTTTAAGAAACTATTGGGGTGCTATGGACAAGCTGGCTATGGTTTTGATGGTAATGACAGTGGACATAAGCAGCAACTTCTCACACAGCTCTTGTTTTATTGTGAATGGAGAAGGGGCAAGGCCAAAACTAGGACTCCCTACATATCCTTTCTCCTCTCTCCAAATAAAGCGTTTTCTGGACTCACAGACCCTCTCTTCCCCGCAAGGCTGAACCACTCTGGAGGGAACTGGGGTAGGATAGTGCAGCAGTGTTGTCTATGGAGCTTCTTCGGGTGGGTTTTGCTAGGAAATGCTATGTCCATCCCTTGATTGGACACCGCAAAGAGAATTTCATGACAAACCCACCTGATATGATAGATGTTAAAAATACATAATATATTTAATATATTTTAATTAATGTTTTTCTTATGACCAGTGATATGAGTCTTTGCGTAAAGACCACACAGTATGCTATTGGGCACATATATAAGGATGGAGTTTTTGCATATTAAATACGTGTATCCAGGGTGTCACTAGTTTTAAGCCTGAGAGGCTCAGATTTGTACCATCTGTTTGAATGGGATGGCAAATGTGCAGGAGTCGAGGGGGAAGGGGATCTACAACTTGCCAGGGGCAGAATAACTAAGTACTTATGAGAAAAGCTCAGATAATTTCCTATTGCAGCAAGTCAGCCTCCACTTTAAATTTCATTTTAATTTAATTGATCTTAGAGTTCATTTTTCAATATAGTAAAATCATATAATCTAATTGAATACTCCTTTAAAATTTTTGAAGTTCTTCCATAATTGAAATTCTCCTAGTTCCTTTTTATTTATAAAACAGTTTGTTTACATATCACATATTTGCATATCTGCAAATTTTCCTAAATTCCCACCAAACTGAAGTGAATTTCCAATTAGAGCAGCCATTATCATCCTTATATCTCAGCACAGTTCAGCCAGTCAGTGCTAGAGAGGTCACTATCAGCCAAAGCTATTTCATGAAGTTAGATAACTTTGATTAATGACTGTGACCCCTGCTAGCTTTGTGACCTTAGATAAGTTACTTCACCTTTCTGAAACTTAGCATTCTCATCTGCAAAATGAATAAAAATCTGCCCTACAGGTTGTGATGATTACATGCAATAATGTGTACAAATATCTGAAATGTTTAGCATAGTAAGTGTTGGCTCTTTTTTTTCCCCCTTGCCACCTCTTCTTTGCCTCCTAGACCATAGTGTTTTGCATTTAAAATTATTAGTGATTGTCATAACAGCAACTACAACAGGATATGAAATGAAGCTTCTATTCTATAACATTCTATATGGCTTTTTCTTTTTTATTATTGTGGCAATAACAGTTAGCATGAGATCTATCCCCTTAACACATTTTAAAGTGAAATACATTATTGTTGACTTTAGGTATAATGTTATACAGCAGATCTCTAGATCTAATTCATCTTGCTTGACTGAAACTTTATGACCATTGAATAGTAACTCCCCGTTTTCTCCCCACAGCTGCTGGCAACTAGCATTCCATTCTTCAATGCAATGAATTGGACTATTTTAGATATCTTATATAGGTGGAATCAATGCAGTATTTGTCTTCTGTGACTGGCTTATTTCACTTAGCATGATATCCTCAAGGTTCATCCGTGTTGTCACATATTGCAGAATTTCCTTTTTTTAAAGGCTGAATAGTGTTCCTTGTTCCATTTTACGTATATACTACATTTTCTCTGTCCATTCATATGTCTATGGACATTGAAGTTGTTTCCACATCTGGGCCATTGTGACTAGTGCTGCAATGAACATAAAAATGCTAATGTCTCTTGGAAATCCTGATTTCAATTCTTTTGACTAAATACCTAGGAGTGGGATGGTTGGATCATGTACTAGTCCTATTTTTAATTTTTTGAGGAGCCACCATACTGTTTTCCATAGTGGCTGCAATATTTTGCATTCCCACTAATGGTGTACAAGAGTTCTAATTTCTTCATATCCTCTCTAACACTTGATGTCTTTTTTTCTTTTTTTTCTTTTTTCTTTTTGATAATAGCATCCTGAGAGCTGTGAGCTCATTGTGGTTTTGATTTGTATTTCCCTGACAATTAATGACATTGAGCAATTTTTATATGTCTGTTCCCATTGGTCTGTCGTCTTTGGAGAGATGTCTATTCAAGTTCTTAGCCCATTTTTTATTAAGGTTATTAGCTTTTTTTGGCTGTTGAGCTGTAGGTGTTCTTTATATATTTTTGAGATTAACTCCTATCTAGATATATGGTTTGCAAATATTTTCTCTTATTCCATAGGTTGCCTTTCACTCTGTTGTTTCTTTTGCTGTCCAGAAATTTTTTAGTTTGATGTAGTTCCGCTTGTTTATTTTTCTTTTGTTGCTTCTGCTTTTGGTGTCATATCCGTGAAATCATTGCCAAGACCAATGTCATGGAGCTTTTGCCCTATGTTTTCTTCTTGGAGTTTTAAAGTTTCAGATCTTATGCTTAAGTCTTTAGTCTTTTTTTTTTTTTTTTTTTTTTTTGTGGTGGCTGGTCGGTATGGGGAGCTGAAACCTTAACGTTGGTGTTACAAGGCCGTAGTCTGACCATCTGAGCTAAATGGCCAGCCTTTAATTCATTTTGGATTGATTTTTGTGTATAGTGTAAGATAAGGATTCAATTTCATTCTTTTGCATATGGATATTTAGTTTTTCCATCACCACTGGTTGAAGAGATTATCATTTCCCTGTTGTGTATGCTTAGCACCCTTATTAAAGATCAGTTGACTATATACAGGTGGATTTATTTCTGGGCTCTCTATTATGTTCCATTGCTCCATGTGTCTGTCTTATGCCAGTACCATACTGTTTTGATTAGTGTAGGTTTTTTTTTTTTTCCTTTTTGTCTTTTTTACTGACCGGTAACGGGATTGCAACCCTTAGTGCTGCACCCGCACCACGCTCAGCCAGTGAGCGGACCAGTCTCTATATGGGATCCGAACCCTTGGCGGGAGTGCCGCCACGCTCCCAAGCCCCGCACTCAACCAAGTGCGCCACCAGGCCGGCCCTTAGAATTTTTTTTTTCTATTTCTGTAAAAAAGTTCTTGGGATTTTGACAGGGATTCCCTTGAATCTATAGATTGCTTTGGATGTATGGATATTTTAACAATATTAAGCCTTCCAATTTATGAACATGGGATGTCTTTTCATTTGCCTCTTGTTCCTTTCATCAGTGTTTTGTAATTTTCATTATAAAAGTCTTTCACTTCCTTAGTTAAGTTTATTCCTGGGTATTTTATTCTTTTTGGTGCTATTGTAAGTGGAATTGTTTTCCTAACGTCCTTTTCAGGTAGATTTAGTTTACCTAATGTTAGTTTACCTAAATGACTTTGATGATTGTTTTTGTTAATTTGTTTGGGGTCATACTGGATTATAAAGAGACTAATAACAATTGCATTGAGAAAATTAAGTAACTCTGATTTTTGAAAATTGTATACTTTAAGACACGTTATATTTATTATTTTGTCAAACTTTATTGGAGAAGTTAAAAATTAGTTAAAGTAATTGTCCCTGAATTGGGAAGAAATTTTGAAATCTATTAAGATGAAGGAAACTACATTATTTTTAGAATAAGCTCAAATTCTTGGGTGAGGACTGTTGTTGAATTCTCTGAGGACTTTGATATTAATAAGGTGCTTTGGCATCTTTGGTGAATTACTAAAAATATGAAAAATATGTAAAATACTGGAATCTTTACCCATGATCTTTACCCTTCACAGCCAGCCAGGTATAAACAGAGGAGACCTTGAGAAATTCACATTGCCAACACACACTCATGGGTATACTGTCAGCTAAGAAAGTCTCATTCTATTAAATGATTTTCTACAGTTCATATTCAATGGACATGACCAGAGTTCGATGCCTCTCCACCCCTGCTCCTCCTTACTTCAACCTCCTTGTCCTAGAGTGGCAGAGCTCCTAGAATATGCTATACATGCATAAAGCCTCATCACACTGTTCCAGTTTCTTTTTTCCTATTCTCCTGGCCTAATTCCTTTGCTATGACCCCATCCCTTCCTGTAGATAGCTGTGGAACAAGAACATTAGCATTCAAACACATGGAAAGGAGGAAGGGGCTCCTTCCAAAGTTGAGGACTACAGAATCTGAAGAGTCAATTCTAGGATGCTCCCTAATATGATGAAGATAACTGTTACACATTACACTTCATTACATTTAGTTGCATTAGTTAGGCAAGGGAAGTTGATGTGTCCTTTGTAATACAACCTTTGGCATATTATAATCCAACTATTCAGGTGTTGGGGTGTGTGCTTAAGAAGGGGGACAGGCCACAGAGGACAGGCCACAGATATAGTTGTGAAAAATTTTTATTTTTCTATTCTGATGAAAAATGTGATTTTTGCACAGTCGCTAAACAAATACATTAGTGATTTAGATTTCACAGTTTACATAGTTGATTGTTGTTTCACTATTTGCATAACTGATATCATGCTCTTTTGCCAGATATAAAATTATGCAGTTCCCCCACCCACCTGGCTCTATGTTTACATAACTGACAGTCATATCCAATATGAACCAAATACAAGTTTTGTTCATAGTGGCTACCATTTTCATATATAAACATTATAGGTAAAATTTCCTAGTAATTTTATTTATCTTTATGCACAGCTAAGTAAATAAGTTTAAAAAAATATTAAAAATACAAACAAAAAACCCCTTCTTTCTTGGCATTTTTTATTGGTTAGAATATTCTTTGTTAGCACATGTGGCCAGCTTGCTTACTTATGTACAAGTTGTTTTCATCCTCGTTTTTATTGCTCCTTTTCTTGCTGATTTTCTTGGCATCTTTGGATGCTTTCCAATTCATTAGGAATTGTCTTTCTATACTTTTAATTTCTTTTCCGTCAAGAAATTCTGGAGAAAAATACATGTTTTAAAATATATATATACATATAAATACATAAGTAAAAAATATACACATCTGGTTAAGTTCATATGAACTTAAGTTACACCATAGGCTGAAATAAGTTTCTTTTAAAAATGACTTATTTACATAAGTTCAATGTATTTGTTGAGCTTCTATTTATTTTTAGATTTTTTTCTGATTTCAAAAAGATTACGTAAATGCAACATGATTAAAAAAAAAACATAAAAAGTCTCTGTACTTATTATCCATACCCCTCCTTCAAACTTAAGTTACACCATAGGCTGAAATAAGTTTCTTTTAAAAATGACTTATTTACATAAGTTCAGTGTATTTGTTGAGCTTCTATTTATTTTTAGATTTTTTTCTGATTTCAAAAAGATTACGTAACTGCAACATGATTAAAAAAAAAACATAAAAAGTCTCTGTACTTATTATCCATACCCCTCCTTCTTATCACTGCCAAAGGTAATCAGTGAAAACAATTTGGTATATGGTCCTCCTTCTAGGGTTATATGTAAACTATAATTTTTAAAACTAAAAATGTTTATACTCAATAAAAATTAAATCATACTATCTATTAATTTAAATATTATTATTATTATTATTATTATTAGGACAAAGGAAAATGCATTTTTTAATAAAGTGAATGACAAGTTTTATATCTAACACGATGTTTTTAAAGCACATACAATATTAATAATGCTTATTACATTCTAGGACATAGGTTATAATAGGAGCAACCTACAGAGCAGGGCTTCTGGTTCTATGAAGTGAGATTTCAGCTACCTTTATATTTTGTCTCTTTCAAAAAGTTTTTAAAATTGAACTTATTAAATCATGGAAATAATATTTGTATGTTGTAAGATATCTGAAAGATACAAAAAAATTTCAAAAGAAATTAAAATTGCTTTATTCCATAACAAGAAATAATCACTGAAAACCATTGATAACACTTAGTATATTTCTTAGCATTTTTTTCTATGTATGTATATATATGTATGTGTTATATAAAATTGGAATTCTCTATATAATTTTACCTCTGCTTTTTAATATTGTGTTATGAGCATTTTACCAGGTCTTTCTTTAAACACAATTTTTAGTGGATGATAGTGTTCTATTGTATATGGAGATACTATAAAATATTGAATAATTCCCTTATTACAGGACATTTTATATTACTTATGTTACCTTTTTAATCATATGAATACAGATGGTCTTCGTTTAATAAAAGACAATCTCTTCTAACACAGTTTCTGTGTAAGAGTTTTTTAAATTAAAATAAATATTTTCTCTCATCCATATATTGCCTTCTACTGGATACCAGAATGTAGAAAGGATGTAGTAAAAATCTATTAGATCATATTCTTTCAGGAAAAAATGACAATATTCTGTATAGTTATATAATATTTCAGTTGTACTACTGAAAGTATAAACACTGCCACTTAAATATGATCCATAATATTGTATTATACCAAAAGTACAAAATAAAGCAATGAAACTGAAACTGGAAATATAAATTAGAACCATAAATTCTAGAAGTATAATTGTCTCCATATCTTATCTCATATATATTTTTTTAGCTGAATAATAAATAGCACTTTCCCAACTATAATTTAAGAAGTTAGCTAAATGTTTTATTATCAAACATCTTAGTACTTCTAACCTTACATCAAAGGCCATTCTTTTATGCTCAGTTTTCTCAACCACTTGTATTTATTGATCGCTTTCCAGATCTGTGATCAATAATTACATAATTTGTTAGTATATTTTTGGATAGGGTATACATAATGAACACATGTTTTTAAAACATCTATTATAAAGGTAAGGAATGAAAAATCCAAGTCTTTTACCATAATCTCTTCTTCCTCATGTTAATGTCCCAGATAGAGCTGAAGAATGACGGGGAGACTGTGCCTCAGTTAACCTGATTCCATCTCATTTTTAGCATATGATCTTATTTGAAGTTATTATGTGTGGAAGTGGTTTAGGAGGGAAAAGCAGGTGATGGACACATAGGTCTCATCAGAGACCTGTGAGATTTATTTCATTTTAATGAGTTGCTCTCAACACAAATTTGCTTCAACTCTTACTAAGTAAACCAAATATGTGGGTGGACATTCAGTTTGGTGAGAACTGGGTAACGTATTAAACATAAAATAGTTCCCCATAGTCCTTACTGGGACACATCAAACCAGGTCCTCAATTAACTTTGTGTTTTTTGTTTTTACATTTAGGAAAAAGAAATAGATGAGAATAAAGCAAGCTAAAATCAGAAAGAATTTGTAGTATGTGCATAGAAAAAAGACTGGAAGGATATATACTAAAGTGTTAACAGAAGATTTATGATGGGATTATGAAGGATATTTTATTTTTTATATTTTTTGCAAAAGGGCTGGCCAGTTAGCAGCGGGTTGGAGTGTGGAATTATAACACTAGATTTATGATGGGATTATTTTATTTTTTATATTTTTTGCAAAAGGGCTGGCCAGTTAGCAGCGGGTTGGAGTGTGGAATTATAACACTATAGTTAAGGGTTCTGATCCCCACACCAGCCAACCACCAAAAAAAGCAAAAAAAAAAAGTATTGATTTTGTAATCATAAAATGTTATAGAAAAGATTTATTCAAAACAAACTTTGAATAAATCCTCTACTTTGAAATGCATATACTTATCTTCACATCTTTTATAATCTCACCTATAGGACTATATAATATAATGAAAAATGTTTCCAGAAATGATCCCACGAACATTGGGACGTTCATAATCACCAAACATTAATTGTATTCATTTTATTCTGCTTGCTAAGTAAAGCAGACTAATACAATTGTGTGTGGTGGGCAGAGAGGATAGGGGATGAGAGGCTGTGGAAGGGGTGGCATAGCAGAATCATCTGTAGAGCTTTTAAAAAATATACATGACTGTTCTACTTGTGTATTCTCTGTTCCCTACCCTTGTAAGCAGGGAGGGTATGGCCCTTGCATATTTATTTTGAAAAATCATCTTGTATTTTTTTGATATCCTTCCCTCCCCCAAAGAACCACTGCACTAGCATTATGATTAATCAAGGTTTACTACAGCTATGAGCTTTGAAGTGGTTTTGTCATAGGATAGTTTTTATACCCAAGCATAGCACGTCACAGAAGTCCTGGTACAGAAAGCTCACTCAGTGGGTCTCCTTCCTGAGAGGGCACTGTTTATCTCTCTGATTCTGTGTAACTTGGTTGCTACTGACCAAATGCTTTTGTCCTTTTTCCCTAATATAGTGCATATTAAAGAATGTAGTCTCTTGGGATCATCAAAACATTTGCACCAGTGAAAGTTTGGCAAAAGGTCAACAAGTTCTACACATTAATGACTAATTTTTGTTGGTAATAGCCACGTTTTCCCCTAAAAAAAGAGTATCTGTTGCTTTATTTCTGAATAGCAGGTATTTTTCATGCTTTGTTTCTCAGACGAGATTGGGCACGTTCAGGGTGGTATGGCCGTAGACTCATGCTTTGTTTCTCAGACGAGATTGGGCACGTTCAGGGTGGTATGGCCGTAGACTCATGCTTTGTTTCTCAACTTTGACTTTTGTTCTTACTCAAAATATCTAATTTAAACTTGACCATTTTCATAGATCCTTATGTCATATTTATATTTCTGAAAGCTTGCTGATAAATTAACTAAAAAGTTAACCAGGTATCTTTCTCTAAGAAAAATATATTTATATAAATGTGTACCCAGCGATTTGGACACCAATATCAGTCTGTCCCTGTATTTTGGTTTAAGACAAACAGGATTTCCATTTAGATCCATTTTCCACAGCTTCATCAACTTGTTCAGTAAATATTCCAGATCCTATAATTAGAGAAGAAAAAGCAAGATACAAGTATTCTGTAATTATCAGTACTTCTAGTATGTCAGTTAACTGTTTTTAAAGGTAATTACTTTCAGGGAATTCTAGCTCAGTGTCAGGTACTTAGAAGATGAATAATAACTAATTTGTAAGTAAAATGGTCTATACTGACAATAGAAGGGACCAAAGATGAGTCAAAAAGTGAGGTTCTGAGTTTGGGGCCACAGAATTGTTCTCTGTCATGATCTCTTAAATGGACCCAGCCTGCAGCTCAGAAAACACTTTTTGCTGCAGGAGATTACGCTATTCTTAATGGAGCTTACAGAAGTTTACAGATTAAGGCAATTAAGTAGTAGTAAGCGAGCAGTCCATTGGCACTGCAAGCAATGTATTTTGTTGCTTTTTATTTTATAAATAATGTATATTCATCAAATCTGCCCCCAAAATCTACCAAAGGGGAAAATAGGAGGAAAAAAATCACTTGCATGCTTATCACCCAAAGAGCGTTTTTAATGTGTTGTTATATGCATATATCCAGCTAGTTGTCTTTTTTGAGCATAGGGACTTCTTTTTTGTCATTATACTGTGGGTACAATTTTGTTTTACATTATATCGAACATTTGCATGCTTTTGTGGCTTACAAGAAAATCAGCTAATTGACATTTCAAGGAATAATGAAGTAATAATTTAATTATGGTCTACAACCCAAATGAATGTGAGGAAAACAGATTAAGGGCACTTAAGAACCACCTCTCTCAGTTTGCATTCTTCACCTCTTCTTGCTTCTGATTTGGGTTTCTTTTCCCATCTCTCTCCCCAATTGCTTGTCTTTCTGTCATTCCTTTTCTTGCTTTCTCCCCTTCCTCTTTTTTAAAAAATATATTTTGTCTTAACCTACTATTTAAAGAAAATGAAACATACTTTGAGTTTTTCTTATATATGCCCCCAAAGTTCTATTTTTTATTTTAAAAATCAGGTAAGTTTAATCTAACAAATTTACTCAAAAAGGTAATACACTTAGGTTGTTTCCATAACTTGGCTATTGTGAATAATGCTGCAATGAACATGGGAGTGCAGATATTGCTTCAAAATAGTGATTTTATTTCCTTTGTGTGTGTGTATATAGGTCTAGAATTTAGTGTCTGCTAGACTATGAGTGACCAAATAAATAATTTATGTGAAAATATAAGAATTTTTTTTTAAGGCAATCCTAAACTTCCTGGCACTGCTGCTTACTGTGTGACCTTAGGCAAGTCTCATAGGATTAGTTGCCAGGACACATAAAGTATCTGGAACAAAGCAAGTAATAAATATATTAGTTCTTTGCCTTTTTACCTGTGCTGCAACCCTTCTGCTAATTCCCTTTCTCTTAATTTTGGTTAATAGAAAGCAAAAATTGTTGTAAGCAAGGAAGAAGAAACTTCTGACCTTCTGACAAACAAGTAGTTAACTTCTTATAAGAAAGCTCTCTTCATAAATTACAACTTCAGCACTCAGTGCTGGGCCTGGAGTATGCCCTCTCCACAGCATTTGTTCAACAGCATTTAATACAGTCATAATTATCTATCTTATTTTATGTGAGTTACACTATTTCTTTTACTCTAGAAATCTCAAAGGAAGCGATTGTGCATTGCATTTTCGTACAGTGTTGAATACGATGCCCATCATCCAAAAGTTAAGTAACAATAACAATAAGAGAACATAAAAAGAGTGCTTCAGAGTTTTGAATTGGTATACATAAAAAGAGTGCTTCAGAGTTTTGCTAATTGTTCCTCACTTGATAAATGACCCTCGACATACTCCCTCCAGTGTATGTTTATTTAAGACTAAACTAATCTTGTACTGAAATACGATTACCCTTTGGATACGCTCTGGTTGCTCATTGCCTTCCTGTCTTTAATAAAATGCTTTCACTTTCCTGCCCTTCAATAAGTTACTAAAGGAAGCAGACACTTTTCTGGACAGTCTCTGTTTGATAAATGATCATGTCATGCTATCACTTAGGGGAGTGCTGCAAAATACTAAGGAGCAAATTCTGTTTCCCCTGCAGGGCTGGTACCCAAGCTCCTGTATAGGCGTGTGCAGCACGGCAATGCTTTCTCTACGATTAATGATGACCACTGATGAACCTGTATTTGACCAGCATGTTCCAATCTTTATCGGAAACGTCTGGCCCAACTGTCCTTACTAAATCTAAAGACAGCCATTTGTCATCCCCCTGACTGCCTGTCATCATCTGCCTGGGAAAATCTATAATTTTTGGCTTGTTCCTGACTAAACTGTGGAGTGAATAAATTTATCTTTGGGCCACTATGCTTGTCAGGATCAATATTGAGCAGAGGTTGAATAAATTAGAAACTGAGAAAACATGACAGGCTGTAGATGCTTGTTCATTTGTGTCTTAAAAATCAAATATTTAGTTTATATAAGAGGCAAGCATGTCAAATATTTTATTTTGCCCATTCATTCTGAAGATTCTATACCTCATGATAAGTGGTCATCAGAAAACCAACGAAGTAATCAGTAATATATCTGTGAAATGAACTTTTCAGAGCATTTTACTGATTTAACAAACTTTACAGACATAAAAACTGTAGATAAAGATTAAAGAATTTTGTTCTTTCAAATTTTTATACATTTTTGCAACCTTGATATTTTTTGACTTAATAGTGTCAGCAAGCTACATAATGTTGGCCCTAGTGAAATTCATGCCTCAATTTACACTCATCAAGCTATTTGCAGAAATGCTAAAGTTTTACTGTAAATCATTAAATTATTTAATATTTTTATACATTTGTGCATACCTCTTTAAAGGAAAAAATTGCAAAGAAATGTTAACCAAAAGTAAATGTTATTTAAACTAGAGACCTGCAAGTGAAAGAAAGGAGTTTCTGGGAAAAAAAAAAAAAAAACTGCTAAAGTATTGTTTGGTCTAAAACCTCTTTTTCTCTTTCCCCTCAATGGTTGACCTGGCCACCAGTTTTACTAGGGAGAAGTGGATCATCTGCCCACGTTTTCTCAGTTATCTGCCTCTGGTCTCATACTTCCTGTTCTCTTCCCCTTTCCCATTTTTCTTAACAAAGGAAGAGTCCCATGTCTTTTCCCAAGTTAATCAGTTCTCTTGATCCCAGCCTCCTCCTCTTGGGATCTTTCCTTTCTTGCATTTCCATTTCCAGTCTCTCCCTCTCCTCTGGCTTTTATCCTGTCTCTTACCTACCATTGCCAAACTTCTTATAAGAGTGGCTGATTAGCTCAGTTGGTTAGAGAGTGGTGCTGATCTGATACTGGCCAGCCACCAAAAAAAAAAAAAAAAATCACTGAGGGATCTTACTTAAATGCATGTTCTGATTTGTAAGATCTGGGGCAGAAGCTGAGATTCTGTATTTCTGCTGCTGCTGCTGCTGGTCATAGGACCACATTTAGAGTTGTAAGGATCTTGCTTCCTCACTACCACTGGGCACTCCTGTATCCTGGCACCAATGAAAAGGCACTGCTAACCTTATCACTGACCCACACATTGCCAACCACAGACTTCCTCAGTCTTAATTCTTTGGAGCATTCTACGCTGCTGACCACTCCCTTCATGGTTTTGTGATTCTAAATTCTTGCAGGCTCCATGGATCCTTTATGAATCTCACCCTACAAGTAACAAACCTCTGACCACAAAAATACCCAGTGTATAAACAGGCTCTTTTCTAAAAGTTGCTTTTGAGAACTGAGAACACATCGTTAAAAACAATGCTATACCTGATGGGTTGTTGCCTGTATCACCCCATTAAAAACGACCTGTTTAATTGAGAAAAAACCTGAAGAACGTCTGTGCAGCAACAGTGCTATAAAACCTCCCCATAATGCATCAGCATGTTTCAAGAGCACTAGAGCTCCCACTGTTGATCAGGAGCAGATGGCCCCTGTGGCAGACCCTCAGGGACCAATTCACTTGCTTCCTTTTCTATAATCTATGTTTATTCCTTTTGAACAGTGTTTGTTTTCCTTCCCTGGACCACAGCAGAATGTAAAATCCCAGCTAGAAAAAAGTTTTCCTCCTGTAACCCATGTCTTCTCCATTTATATTTAGACTCTGTGTAGAAAAAGAATGGCCACATGATAGTAATAGTCAAACCTTTGTTACACCAAGGAAAGAAGGGTCATCTGCATATGAGAGGAAGAACCAGATTTTGTGGGAAGCCGTGTTGAGCATTTCATTGTACTCTCTCCTCCCTGTTCTAGGCAATCTCATCCACGATGGCAGTTTCAGTGACCACTTAACCAATACGCTGAAGACTCCCACATTCATCTGTCTTCTGAGCTCTGGCTTCATATATCCAATTATCTACTTGATATTTTCAAAGGCACCTTAAACTCTACATGACTAAAACTCATGATCCTTTGTCCCCTAAACCTGACTCGTGAATTCTTTATTTCCCACTGTGCAAGTCAGAAGCCCAGGAGTCATTCTTGACCTTTCCTTTTCCCACAGTCCCCATATCTAACTCACAACCAAGTCTTAGCTGCTTTACTCCCTAAACAGCTCTCCAATCTGTCCACTCCTTTTCCACCCCCACCCTATTAAAGTTTCCAACACCTCTCACTTCCTAACTAGCCTGGTCTCTTCCAATCTGTTCTCCACACTGGAGCCATGTTAATCTTTTCAAAATGGTAATCTCTAATTACTTTGCCCTGATTTAAACACCTTCATTGTCTCCCATTGTTCTTAGGATAAAGACAAATCTCTTTCTTGAGCTCTGATTTAAACACCTTCATTGTCTCCCATTGTTCTTAGGATAAAGACAAATCTCTTTCTTGACCTACACGGCCCATCTACCCACCAGCCTCTGTTTGCACTGTGTTCTGCTTTTATTCTCTCAGCTTCCCATCCCTTATACTTGCCATGTTCCCATCTGCTCTAGGTCCTTTGCACATGCTATTTCCTTTGCCTGGTAAGTGTTTCTCTTTTCTCAGAGCTCAGCTCAGTATCCCTTCCTCAGGGAAGCCATCAGTGACCTCCCTAACTAGGGCAATTACTTGGTAGAGTCTTTCAGAAACATGTACTTCTTTTTTTGTGGTATTTTTGCAATTTTACATTTGATTTTGGGTGATTATGTGCTTAATGTTTCTTTTCCTCTTAATGCTGCAAGTTCCTCAAGGCCAGGGATTATTTCTGTTTTCTGCTCACTATTGTCTCTGTCACTGTCTAGCAAGTGCTACCACAGTAGTAGGTGTTTTCAATGAATGGACAGGAAGAGATGAATGAATGCATGAATGAATGAATGAAAGAACAGGAGAGGGGCAGAGGACTTGAGGTTATAAGCAGAATAGGAATTATAAGGAAGAAGTAAGATGGAATAGTTTTTTAAGAAGTTGCTGATTAGAGGGGCTGCAGACATGAAAAGAGAAGGAAAGACAGTATTTATCTTCTCTTTCTTTTTTTAATTTGGGGGGGTTGTTTGTTTGTTTGTTTTTGTTATTTGACAGCTAGCCAGTATGGGGATCTGAACCCTTGACCTTGGTGTTATCAGCACCATGCTCTACCGACTGAGCTAACCAGCCAGCCCTTCTATTTCCTCCTCTCCTCCTCCTCTCCCTTACTATATACATCTGTCTAGAAGTCCCTGCCCTGGACCAGCTTTGGACTAAGGAATAGGAGAGACAAGGACAAGGTTAGAGGATCTTGGGGGTAAGGAGTCCTTGGCAGCTGTAGGTCTGAATAGGGGAGGAGAGGGAAGGGAATGAAATCCCAAGCAGCGAGAGAGACAGGAGCCACTTGGTCATGCAGCTTCTTACAGATCTGTATCCTGTGCCTTGGCTTCTAATGTAGCCACTCCCCCGTGGCTCTAGGAACCTAGTAAGCTAGTGCATGGTCATTGTTTGGTCATAGTATTTCCCAGCAACACAATTCTCTTTTTTCTTTTCCTTTTGTTTACACAGAGCTCAAGGATTTCTGTCCCCTGATAGTACTTTTTCTTGCTACATGTGTTCTTTTAGATTTTAAAGAAATGTCTTTCTTGCTCACTGCTCAAACCAGAATCTTGATTGGAAGATTCAAAGTTGTTTAACCATCTTAAAGGACCATTATTTTTTCATTTTTTCTTAAAGCAGGCACTTAAAAATGAGGCTTCCATGCCAAAAGACATGCAAATTTAGTTCTGTGGAACAGGATGACAAGAAGACAATTTGTGAATACTCACAAATCACTAACATAGTTTATGATACTTCACAGAAATTCATATGCAAGATTGATTAACAGGACTTTCACAGTACTGGGTAATCTATTACAATATAATATTTAATGCAATGAGTATGATTAAAGTCCATTTTTAATATACATTTGAATACTGACATTAAATTTTGAATTATTATTTTTAGAAACAATGGTAAATTATCAGTAAAAGCAATAATTTAAAAATTATACTTTCCCGTATAAGAACTACACTCAGTTATTTTATGACCATATAAAAGCAGCTGCTCTAAGTGTTGAAAACCTCAGGTAATTATAGTGATTTTGTTAGGGTTCTCTAATGATGTCCACTTCTTTTTCCCCATGGCACGAAGCTGTCTGTTGCTGACAATTCTTAGGATGGATGTCAGCGACCTTACGTATAGCACGAGAGATTCATCCCCCATAGCACAGAGTTTGATGTCAGTAGCTTTTGGATAACGTCAATGAGCATAAAGAATGGAAAAATTAAAGCCAAAAATAGAGATGCTGACCCCCAGGAATACATACAGAGAAACAAGTTAATATTCTGATGCCAGGCTTCAACATGTTTTTGTCTAAGTCTTCAGAAGAGGATTTAAAATGAACCACAAAAGCACATTTTAAATATATCCTGGAAAATGTCTATATTCAGACTCCCAGGAAGCTGTGTCCAGGTATTTTTAATTGTTTTTGTCTTCATGCCGGAAGTAAAAAGAACTTGGGATTTCATCCTCACTCTCTCTCTCTGGATATCTTCTCTCTATGGAAGGGAAAATCAACTTTTGGCATATCCCAAGTGTTGGTTTTCATTCCCTCCTCAGGTAGTTGAATATTTTTTATTCCTTTATTCATTCATTCTATAAACATATAGTAGGTGCCTACTATGTACCAGGCACTGGGATGAGCTCTGGTTAATCTTGAGGTCAATAAATCAAAATTTCTTGCTCTCAAAAACTCTCAGTCTAATGGGGGATATGGAGTTATATTAACCAGGTTTCCTTACCAACCATTCATTCGTTTTTTAAATTAGATCTTCAAGGTGATGTAATCAACATAGTTAAACAAATCAGATAAGACCATAGGGCTTATAATAAAACTTAAGAGTAACTTAGGGTGTATAACAGAATCACTTCAACTTCTTCAGCTATTTCTACACACATTTACCTACACGTTGATAAATAACTGCAATTTCTTGATTTTTCAATCTTAGATAGTTAGCTTCTGAATTCCTACTATGGAAGATGATGATTTAATTATCCAACCCCTACTACATTTCCCTGCTCCCATCCTGTCAGTAGTTATATTAAAATTATTTGTTAATATTCAGTGACTATATTAAGCTCTTTAAATATTGTTCACAGCTAAACTACATAGTAGTGCACGATGATTGCTTCTTCTTTTCCCTAGAGTTAAAAATTGCTTAATTACTTATTTGCTTAGTTTTCTATGTACTTATTACCAATTCAGCCAGCTGCAACATGGATGGGCTGGTTGCCTCCTCGCCTGCTGTCCAGCTGGACTTCTCTTCACCTTCATTCTGGGAATTTCCTTAGCTTTTCTCCTGTTTGCTAGATACCATGTCTGCCCCTTTCCTAGTTTATTACCCTGTTTAGGTGGAACACATTTTCTAAAGCACCGCCTGAGAAAAGGCATGAGTGATATAAATTTTTCTGAGAGCTTGCATGCTTAAAAACGTTTTATACCTCATAATTGATTGAAAAATTGTTTGAATATATAATTCTAGATTGAGAATATTTTTCCCTCAACTTTTTGAAGGCATTATTCTACTGTCTTTTGTATTGAAAAGTCTGATAACTCTATTCCATTTTGATTCCTGATTCTTTGTATTATGATCCTCTTTTTCTCTGTAGGAGCCTTTAGAATATTCCCCTTACTCCTGGTGTCCTAAAAATTTTTAGAGATGGACATTGGAGAGTTAATTTTCATCCACTGTGGTGGACATTTGGGAGAGAGTTGCAATCTGGAAAGTCATCTCCCTTGGTTCTGAAAAATTTTCTAATATTATTTTAAAATCAGCTTTATTGAGTTATAATTTACATACAACAAAATGCATTATTTAAATGAACAAACATGGGGACCAGCCCATGGCTCACTCGGGAGAGTGCAGTGCTGATAACACCAAGGCCCCGGGTTCAGATCCCATATAGCAATGGCCGGTTTGCTCACTGGGTGAGCGTGGTGCTGACAACACCAAGTCAAGGGTTAAGATCCCCTTACCGGTCATTTTTAAAAATAAATAAATAAATAAATGAACAAACATGGACATCTGTGTAACAATCACCACAATTAAGATACAGAATGTTTCTACCATTGCAAAAGATTCACTCATGGTCTTTTTCAGTCAATCTCTTCCCACCATTGGATCAGGCAACCATTGAGCTGCTGTTACTATATAGATTTGGTTTTCCTTTTTATTTTTTTTTTGGTGGCTGGTGGGTACAGGGATCAAACCCTGGACGTTGGTGTTATCAGCACCACACTCTAACCAAATGAACTAAATGTTTTTACTTTTCAAGAGTTTCATATAAATGGAGTTATACGGTATATACTCTTTTTTGTCTGACTTATTTCACTCAGTATAATGTTCTTGAATTTTTCTGTGTTGTGTGCATCAGTAGTTCATTTCTTTTTATTGCTGAGTAGTATCCCATTGTGTAGAATACAGTTTGTCTAGTCCCCATTTGAGGGAAACTCAGTTGTTTCTAGTATTTACAAATGAAGTTACTATAATAATTTGCATACAGGTATTTGTGTGTATATAGGTTTTCATTCCACTTGGCTAAATACCTAGGAGTGAGATTACTGGGTCATATGGTAAGTGCATGTTTATATTTATAAGAAGCTGTCATGCTATTTTCTAAAGAGGACATACCATTTTACATTTTCCTCAGCAATGGATGAGAAGTTGCTCCACGTCCCCATCAACAATCAGTATCGTCAGTCTCTTTAATTTTAGCCATTTTAGTAGGTATGTAGTGGTATGACATTTTGGTTTTAATTTGCATTTTGCTGATGAATATTGATACTGAGACTTTTCTAGTATTTATTGACCATTAGTATATCTCCTTTTGTAAAGTCACTGTTGAAATCTTTAGCCCATTTAAAAAATTTATTTGTCTTCTTATAGAATTGGAAGAGTCCTTTATGTATTCTACATAACAAATTATTTGTCAGATATATGTATTGCTAGTATTTCAACTCAGTCTGTAGTTTATTGTTTCATTAATGATGTCTTTTAAAGAGAAAAAGTTTAAAATTTTATGAAGTCCAGTTTATCAATTTTTTATGGGTCATGCTTTTTGTGTTCTTTTAAAGAAATTTTTCTCTAATCTATTTTTTCTGCAAGTTTTATATAGCAGTGAAATTTATATATTATCCATTTTGAGTAAATTCTTGTGTATAATGTGAAGGCTGAAGGTTCACTTGTTGTTCCACCAGAATTTGTTGAAAAGCTTATCCTTTTCCCATTGAATTGTCTTAAAACTCTTGTCAAAAATCAATTGACCATATGTGTGGGTTATTTATAAACCCTCTGTTCTGTTCCCTTGATCTCTATGTCCATCCTATGCAAATACCACATTGTCTTGATTATTGAAACTTTAAAGTTGTGAAATCAGTTAGGGTGAGTTCTTCAACTTCATTCTTTTTTTTTTTTTTTCCTTTTTGTCTTTTTTTTTTTCGGGACCAGCAACGGGATCGCAACCCTCGGTATTGCTCCCGCACCTCACTCAGCCAGTGAGCGGGAACTGGTCTGTATGTGGGATCCGAACCCTCGGCGGGAGCACCACCACTGTAGCAGTGCGCCACCGGGCCGGCCCTCAACTTCATTCTTAACAGTGTTGTTTTGGCATTCTAGGTCCCCTGCATATAAATTTCAGAATCAATTTGTCAATTTCTAAAAGAAAAATCCGGGATTTTGATTGGGATTATGTTGAATATAGAGATCAATTTGGAAGGAATTAGCACCTTAAGAATATAGTCTTCCAATCTCTCCCTGTTTATTTAGATCTTCTTTAATTTTTCTCAACAGTGTTTTGTACTGCTCTTGCACATATCTGCTTAAATGTATCCCCAAGTATTTTATGTTTCTTGATGGAAATGTAAATGGTATTTTAAAAAATCTCATTTCCAGTTGTTCATTGCTAGCATATGGGAATACAGTTGATTTCTGCATATTGACCTTGGCATTAATCCTATAGCATTGCTAAATTCACCCTATAAGTTCTAATAGCTTTTTGTAGACTTCTTATGATTTTATATACACTCAATTATGTGGTGTGCAAATAAAGACAGTTTTACTTTTTCTTTTTCAAACTCAATGTTATTCATTCCCTTGCCGTATTGCACTGGCTAAGACTTCTAGCATAAGGCTGAATAAATGTGGTAGAGCAAACATCTTTGCTTTATTCCCAGTCTTAGGGAAAAGCATTCAGTCTTTTATTATTAAGTATGATGTTATCAATATGTTTTGCATATATGCCTATTATCAGGTTAAGTTCCCTTCTTTTTACATTTTGCTGAGAATTTTAGAATTATAAATGAATGTTGAATTTTTTTATAATGCATTCTGTGCATCTATTGAGATACTCATATAATATTTATCATTTACTTGGTTAAGTTATATTGATTGATTTCTGAATGTCAAACAAATATTGCATTCCTGAGATCTTACTTGGTCATTATGTTAGACTTGATTTGTTAATATTTTTGTAGGGACTTGTGGTTCTATGTTCATGAGGAATATTTCGTAGTCTTCTTTTCTTGTAATATTGCTGGTGATAGGATAATGCTGGCCTGATAACATGGTTGGGAAGTATTCCCTGACTGTCTATTTTCTGAGAGAGTTTGTGTAGGATTGGTATCAGGACTGGTCTTGGAGTTTTCTTTGTGGAAAGGTTTCTGTTTGTGAAATATGATTTAATAGACACAGAGCTATTCAGATTTTCTATTTCTTCTTATGTCAGTTTTTGTAATTGGTATCTTTCAAGGAATTTATCTGTTTTATCTAAGTTGTCAACTTTATTGGCATAATTTTCTTCACAACATTACCTTATTATACCTTTAACTATAGCGATATGTCTTTTTATTCTTTATGTTATTTTGTATCTTCTCAGTTTTCTTGATCAGCCTAGCTAGAAGTTTATTAATTTTATTTATATTTTCAAAGAACTAGCTTTTGGTTTCATTGATTTTTCTCTAGTGATTGTCTATATTTCTATTTAATTAATTTCTGCTTTATCTTTATTATTTCTTCCTTCCACTTACTTTAAATTTAATTTGCATTTGTTATTCTTGCTTCTTGAGGTAGAAGCTTAGATCATTGTTTTAATTTTTCTTCTTTTCTACTATAAGCATTCAAAGCTATAAATTTCCCTCTAAGCACTACTTTATTGCATCCCACAAATTTTCAAATATTTTGTTTTCATCTTCAAATGAAATCAGTTCAAATATTTCCAATTTCCTTTGTGACTTCTTCTTTGATCCAGAGATTATTTAAAATTGTTTTTAAATTTCCAAATATTTGAAGGTTTTAAAGTTTATTACTTTTTACTTTAATTTCATTGTGGTCAACAACATACTCTGTATAATTTAATTCCTTGAAGTTTTTGTGGATTACTTTATATGGTTCAGCAATATGGACTATTTTGGTGAATATTCCAACTCCTGTTGTTAGGAGAAATGTTCTATAAGGGTAAATTAGATCAAGTTGGTTGGTTGTGTTGTACCAATCTTTTATATTCTTACTCATTTACTGTCTACTTGGCTCTATCAATTACTGAGAGAGGAGTGTTGAAATCTCTGTTATAATTATGAATTTCTCTATTTCTTCTTTCACTTCTGTCAATTTTTACTTTATGTGGTTTGAAGCTCTGTTATTAAGAGCATAAATATTGAGGATTGTTATGTTTTATTGATGAATTGACACTTTTTATCATTATAAATTTTTCCTTATCTCTGATAATATTTCTTGTCCTAAAATGCACATGATTAGATTTTTAATACATCCAGTCTTACTCTCTGCCTTTTAATTGAAAGATTTAGACTATTTATATTTAATATAAATGTATATACCTGAGTTTAAAACTACAGTCTTGCTATTTATCTTATCTATTTTTTATTCACTTTTTCTTCTTTTCATGCCCTCCGTTTTTTTGCATTTCATTTTCTCTCCATTATTGGGTTATCGGTTATAAACATCTTTGTTATATTTTTAGTGGTTGCTTTAGGGTTAAAACAATCATCTTTAAATAAGCACAGTCTATCTTCAAATAGTATGACACCACTTCACATATAAGAACCTTACAACAGTATACTGCCATTTTCTCCACCCCTGTCATTTGTGCTATTGTTTTTGTATATTTTAATTTTATATGCCATAAACACCATATGTGGTTATTATTTTTGCTTTAAACAATTATCTCTTAAATAAATTAAGAAAATTAAATGTCATTTATATTTACCAATTACCACATTCAACACTTTATTACTTTGAGTAGATAAAAGGTTCCATCTGTCATTATTTTTCCTTCATCTTGAAGAACTTTCTTTAATATTTTATACTGCAGGTTTCCTGGGGACAATTTCTCTCAGATTTTGTTATGAGAGATTTTAAAACAATCTTTATTTTGCCTTCATTTTTTTGAAGGATAGTTTCATCGGACGTATAATTCCATGTTGTCAATATTTTAGCATTGTTCCATTGTCTTCTGGCTTGCATTGCTTTTTTTTTTTTGTCTTTTGTCTTTTTCCGTGTCCGGCAATTGATCGCAACCCTCAGTGTTGCCCCCGTACTGGACCGGGGACTGGCAACGGGATCGCAACCCTCGGTGTTGCTCCCGCGCCTCGCTCAGCCAGTGAGCGGGAACCGGTCTGTATGTGGGATCCGAACCCTCGGGCGGGAGCGCCGCCGCGCTTCCCAACCGGCGCACTCATCCAGTGCGCCACCGGGCCGGCCATGGCATTGCTTTTTATGAGAAGTCTATGATATTCTTATCTTTCTCTGCATATAAAATGTCTTTTTACTCTAGTTGTTTTTAAGGTATTATTATCATTGTTTTCAGCAATTTTATTATGGTGTGCCTTTGGTGTAATTTTCTTTGAGATTTTCCTGTTTGGGTTTTGTTAATCTGCATGAATCTGTGGGTTAAAATTTTCATCAAATTTGGGAATTTGGGGGTAGTTTCTTTTGTTGTTTGTTGTTCTTGTTCTATTTTTTAGCTAATTTTTTGAGATATACTTCATATACCTTAAAATGCACACATTTAAAGTGTATAATCCAATGATTTTTAGTGTATTCACAGAGTTATGGAACCATCAGCATAACCAATTTTTAGAACATTTCATTACTCCAAAAAGAAGCCTGGTACTCATTAACATCACTTCCTATCTTCTTCCAACCTCCCAGCCTTCAGCATTCAATAAGCTACTTTCTGTTTCCATAGGTTTACCTGTTTTGGATATTTCGTATCAATGGAATTTCATACAATATGTGGTCTTTTCATAATGTTTTCAAAGTTAACCCATGTTGTAGTATGAATCAGTACTTCACTACTTTTTATTGTTAAAAAATATATTATTATGTATTATGGAATGTTGTATGGACATACACCTTCTTTTATCCATCCATCACTTGATGGACATTTGATTTGTTTCCACTTTTTGGCTATTATGAATAATTTTGCTATGAACATTCATGAACTTTTTTTTTTTTAATTTTAACATTTACTTGTACATATTTGTGGGGTACAGTGGAGTTGAGTTCCTTATATATTCTGGATATTAGCCCCAGGTTTGATGTGTAGTTTGTAAGCACTTTCTCCTATTCCATAAGTTGCGAATGAGATTACTTTCTTAATTTCTTCTTCACCTAAATGATTATTGGAATATAGCAAGACTATTGATTTTTGTGTGTTGATTTTGTACCCTGCTACTACACTGAATTCATTTATTAGTTCTAATAACTCCTTAGTGGAATTTTTAGGGTTTTCTAAGTATATGATTATGTCATCTGAAAATAGGGATAGTTTGACTTCCTCCTTTTCAATTTGGATGCCTGTTATTGCTTTCTCTTGACTTGTTGTGCTGGTTAGAACTTCCAGTACTTTGAGCCGGCCCGTGGCTCACTCGGGAGAGTGCGGTGCTGATAACACCAAGGCCACGGGTTCGGGTCCCATATAGGGATGGCCGGTTCGCTCACTGGTTGAGCGTGGTGCTGACAACACCAAGTCAAGGGTTAAGATCCCCTTACCGGTCATCTTTTAAAAAAAAAAAAAAAGAACTTCCAGTACTTTGTTGACTAGGAGTGGGGAAGGTCGTCATCCTTCTCCTATTCCAGATCTTAGAGGAAAAGCCTCCTGTTTTTGTCCATTCAGTATGATATATATTAGCTGTGGGTTTGTCGTATATGGTCTTTATTGTGTTGAGGTTCATTTCTTCTATATGTAATTTGTTGAGTGTTTTTATCATGAAGGGGTGCTGGATTTAACAAATGCTTTTTCTGCATCTATTGAAATGATCATATGGCATGTGTAATTAATGCATGGACGTTTTAGTTCTCTTGGTGTATACCAAAGAGTGGAATTTTGTGTCATATGGTAATTATCTGTTTAACATTTTGAGGAACTGCCAGAGTGTTTTCCAAAGCAGCTGCACCATTTTACATTCCTCCCCGAAATGTATGAAGATTCCAATTTCTCTACATCATTGCTAACACTTGCTATTATCTGTCTTTTAAAAAGTTATTATAACCATCTCAGTGGGTGTTAAGTGGTATCTCATTATAGGTTTAAAAAAAAAGGTTATTTTTTTTTACTATAGTATAAAATGTATCTTAACCATTTTTAAGTGCACAGTTCAGTGGTGTTGAATACATTAATAGTGTTGTGCAACAATTACCACCATCCATCTTCAAAACTTCTTTCATCTTATAAAATTGTAAAACTGAAGCTCATACCCATTAAACAATAACTCCACCTTCCTCACCCCCCAGCCCCTAGAATCCACCATTCTACTTTATATCTTTATGATTTTCACTACTCTTGGTACCTCATACAGGTGGAATCATACAGTATTTGTCTTTTTGTGGCTGGTTTATTTCACTTAGCATAATGTCCTCAAGGACTATCCATGTTGTAGCTCTCATCTTAGTTTTGATGTCCATTTCTGATTGCGTCTGATTGAATCTTTTGGAATAGTTTGTAAAGAATCAGTGTCAATTCCTCTTTGAATATCAAGTAGAATGCTGTTTAATTTCCATGTGTTTGTATAGCTTCCAGAATTTCATTTGTTATTGATTTCTAATTTTAATCCATTGAGGTCTGAGAAAATACATGGGATAATTCTGCTTTTTTTGAATTTGTTGAGACTTGATTTGTGACCTAATATGTGATCTATCCTGGAGAATGATCCATGTGCTGATGAGAAGAATGAATATTCTGAGGTTGTTGGATGGAATGTTCTGTAGATATCTGCCAAGTCCAATTGGTCTAAAGTATTGTTAAGATCTTGTGTTTCTCTGCTGATTCTTTGCCTAGATGATCTGTCCAATATTGACAGTGGATGTTCAGGTCTCCTGCTGTTATGGTATTCGTGTCTATTTCCTTCTTTAGGTCTAATAGAATTTGTTTTATAAATCTGGCTGCTCCAACATTGGGTGCATACATATTTATGATTGTTATGTCTTCTTGATGCATCAGTTTATGATTGTTATGTCTTCTTGATGCATCAGTT
>NW_007726382.1:949857-998354 GCF_000696425.1 Galeopterus variegatus | reverse complement strand
CAAAGAGCCCATCTTCAAGAACCGAGGTTCTCTCTTCATCTTCCGTTATCTTGCTGGTTAAACTCTCCAATGTGTTTTTTATTTCGCTGAATAACTTCTTCAGTTTGGCAAGTTCTGCTACTTTTTTTTTTTTCTGCTTGTGTTATTTCAAACAGCCCATCTTCAAGAACCGAGGTTCTCTCTTCAACTTCCGTTATCCTGCTAGCTAGTTAAACTCTCCAATGTGTTTTTTATTTCCCTGAATAACTTCTTCAGTTCAGCAAGTTCTGCTACATGTTTTTTTCAGGACATTGATTTTCTTGTACATTTCCTCTTTCAGGTCCTGTATACTTTTCCTCATTTCATCATGATGTCTAGCTGTGTTTTCTTGTATCTCATTCAGTCTCTTTAGGATTAACACTCGAAATTCCCTGTCATTCATTTCAAGGGCTTCTTGTTCTATAGGATCTAGAGTTTGAGATTTATTGACTTTTGGTGGTGTATTTTCTTGGTTTTTTGCTCCTTTGGTGGTATACTTTCTTGATTTTTTTATTTCTGGTATCTTTTTTTTGATGTTTATTCATTGTGGCAGGGGGTTTCACAGTGCACAGGTTTGACACTATTGACTGACTAAGATGTTGCTGTGGTTGCCAATTTGGTATGGCTACCTCAGTGACTGCTCAGTTGGCCACTAGTGCCTTGCGTGTGTGGTTGCCTTGGGTCTTGGGCCTCTCCAGAGAGACACCTCTCTGGTCAGCTTGGACTCTGCCGGTCTGCTGGATCATGGGGAGGTACTGCAGGGTGTGTGGTCTCTACTGAGCTTCCACCTCCCATGCTGGACTTCTCCATTCCGTGCACTCTGGCCCGGGCTGCTGGGATGCGCTGAGGCACTGCAGAGCATGTGGTCTCTGCAGAGCTTCCCCTTCCCCTACAGGATGTCTCCCTGCTCTGTGCGTGCTAGGCCAGGCTTGAGATGGAGCCGGGTGGCAGCAGTCAAGCCTACCTGCTGCTGGATCACGTGGCGGCCACCCCCCCACAGGGTGTGTGGACTCTACGGAGCTTCTGTCTCCCTTGCTGGACGTCTCTGTGCTCCATACCCATTGGGCCAGGCTTCTGGATCGCACGGCAGCATTGTGGTCCCCGAGGAGCTCCCGCCTCCCCTGCCGGACGTCTCCCTTCTCTGAGTGCACTAGGCTGGGCTGGGAATGGAGCCAGGTGCCTACGGTGAAGCCTACCTGCTGGATCATGCAGTGGCGGCCCCACAGGTTGTGTGGTTTCTGCGGAGCCTCCACCTCCCTTGCCGGACATCTCCCCATTCTGTGCATACTGGGCTGGGCTGGGAATGGAGCCGGGTGGTGGTGGTGAGGCTTATCTGCTGGATTCTGCGACGGCGGCCCCGCAGGGCATGTGGTCTCTGCGGAGCTTCTGCCTCCCCCGCTGGACGTCTCCCTGTTCTATATGCACTTGATGTTATGTTTTTGTAGTTTAAATCGGTCTATTTGTGGGAGAGAGTGACGCTAGGGACTGTTTATTCTGCCATCTTAACCGGAAGTCCAAGAGTTCTTTATATTTTCTAAATAAGTCTATTATTAGATATGGGATTTACAAATATTTTTTCTTAGTTTGTGGCTTGTCTTCTCCAGTTTCTTAATGGTATTCGTTGAGGTACAAAAATTGCTAGTTTTGTTGAAGTCTAATCTATCTACTTTTTCTTTTTTGTTTATGCTTTTTGTCATATTTAAGAAGGCTTTATCTAACTCAAGGTCATAAAGACTTATCCCTGTTTTCCTCTAATAGTTTTATAGTTTTCATTTTTACTCTTAAGTTTATGATACATTTTGAATTCATTTTTATTTATGGCATAAGTAAAAAATCCAACCTGATTTTTTTGCATGGGGATACCCAATTATCTCAGCACCCTTTGTTGAAAAGACTATTCTTTCCTCATTGAATTGTCTTGACATCCTCATCAAAAATCAGTTGACCATAATGTGAAGGTTTACTTCTGGACTTCCAATCCCATTCCACTGATTTATATGTCTATACTTATGATATTGTCACACTGTTTTGGTTACTGTAGATTTGTAGTAAATTTTGAAAGAGGAAAATGTGAGTCCTCCAGTTTTGTTCTTTTCATGACTGTTTTGATTACTCTGGGTAACTTGAGGTCACTATTTCTTCAAAGATATCCCTACTCCTCTTCTCCTCATAGGACTTCATTTACATACCTGTTTGAATGCTGGTAGTGCCACAGGTCATTGAGGCTCTGCTCATTTTATTTCATTTTTTAGTATTTTTTTCTTTCCATACTTTAGTTTGGGTAGTTCTAATGCTTTGTCTTTAAGTTCACTGATCTTTTCTTGTACAATGTCTAGTCTACTTTTAATCCCATCTAACAAATTTTTCATGTTAGATATATTTTTCAGCTCTAGATGTTACTTTTTTTTTCACATTTTCCACTTCTCTTCTCTTTGTGTTCATGATTTAAATACTAGAATATATTTATAATATCTTTTTAAAAGTCCTTTCTTGTAATTCCATCCTCCATGTCATTTCTGCGTATTTTTTCCTTGACTGATTTTTCTCTAGTACAATTTATATTCTCATGGTTCTTGTTTGCTGTACATTTTCCACTTCTCTTCTCTTTGTGTTCATGATTTAAATACTAGAATATATTTATAATATCTTTTTAAAAGTCCTTTCTTGCAATTCCATCCTCCATGTCATTTCTGCATATTTTTTCCTTGACTGATTTTTCTCTAGTACAATTTATATTCTCATGGTTCTTGTTTGCTGTTCTCCCCCTGCATTGTGGTCTGGAAAGTACCTTCAGACAGAATGCTGCAGTAATTATAGCACTCACCTTGTTTGTTTTCCTTTTCTTAGGGACCACAGGCCTGTGCTGCCTATTGTCCAATGTCTGAAAAAACTTTTTCACATATTTTGTCTAGTTTTCTATTTGTTTTTTCATGAAGAATGATTCTGGTCCTGGTTACTACATCATGGCCCATTATATGTTTTTAAAACATAATTTTATTTCCCCATTTTCCCACTATTGCTATGGTCCAATGTGTCCCCAAAATTCATATGTTAAAACTTAATTGCCAATGTGACAGTATTAAGAGGTGAGGCCTTTAGGAGGTGATTAACTCATGAAGGCAGAGCCCTCATGAGTGGATTAGCGCCTTATAAAAGGGCAAGTTCACCCCTCCTGTCTCTTCTGCCATGTAGGACACAGTATGCATCCCCTCTGGAGGATGCAATAACAAAGCACTATCTTGGAAACAGCGAGTAGCCCTCACCAGACACCGAACCTGTTGGTACCTTGATCTTAGACTTCCTCAAAACTGTGAGAAATAAATTTCTGTTCTTATAAATTATCCAATCTCAGGCATTTTGTTATAGCAGCAAAAATGGACTAAGACACTTATTCTCTGATTCCAGTATTTGAATTAGTCATATACTGTATCTCCTGAATTAATTCTCTAAGTTTCTTTTTTACTTGCTTATTTTCCGTTGTTTTTATTTTTGTTTTTTCTTGGAGACTTCCTCAATTTTATAGTTTAAACTTCATATCAAATATTTAATTTATCCTATCCCATTTTTAATTTCTAAGTGCTTGCTTATTCACTTAATGTTCCTTTTTTAAAAAATAAAAAGAATCCTGTTTTCATTTCAAAGTTATGGCATCCTTTTTGTTCCTCTTAGGAAATTATTATATATGATTTTTAAGTTTTTTTCCCTGCTTCCATATGTTTTGTTTCTTCTAAGTTCTTCTTTTGTTTCTGTCTGTCTGTCTTTGATTGCACAAGCTGTTTTCAGTTGTCTGCTGGTCCTGAGCTGCCTGTTCATTCATGAAAGTGAATGCGAGCTGTTTGTGTGAGGGCAGAAAGCTTGTTGACTGGTTGGTCTCACTGTAAAGCAAGTGATCAGGCACCCAGCATTTCCCCTGTGGAATCCTTAAATGTCAGAATTGGGAAATGTTTTCTCTTGGGTGGGTCAGTTTCCATAAAGAGGAATCCTCCAACTCTTGGCCAAGGTTTTTAAGCCATGGGGGCAGGGTTTTGGGAGTAGGGCTTGGATTGTGTTCATGAAGGGAGGGAAGAATTTGCCCTCTCACATTTCACTATTCAGCCTATTTCCAGCATTACCCTCTGCTGTGGTTTGTGACCCATAAACTCTCTGGTTTAACTTTTTCACAAATTAAATTTGTCCCCTGTAACTTTGTTAAGGTATTCTATCCAGGTAGTCTTAATTTTCTCTTCTTTTGCCCTTAAGTTTATATAATGAAATTTCAGGTATGGGGAAGTATTTCATGAAAAGCCTGAAAGAAATTTCTGAAACCGTAATATGGAAATAAATTTCTAAGAGGTTCATGTAGCTTTGGTTAGAACAAAAAACAATGCAAATACCTGCTAAAGCACTCTGTTCTGAAATATGCAAGAAACATACTTGACCAGACTTAATCTCACTGTTGCCAAATCCAGTGCATTTCTGTTAGCCTTTTATCTGCTCTCTTGTTAACCTCTCAATATCATTCAATGCAAGTGGCCACTCTCTCTTTCAGGAAGCTCCTTTTTCTCTTCTCCTACATCACTGACTCCTCCTGGAGCCTTCTTTTCTAACCGATCTGTAAATGTTGGAGTGTTTCTATGCTTGGTCTTGGCCTCATTTATTCTGTTTCTACTGTCTTTCACCTAGTCTTATAGCTCTAAGTATCATGTAAATGCTGTCGACTCTCAAACTTCCAATCTTACTTCTCTTTGAATGCCAGCTACCTACATGACATATCCATTTTAATGTCCAATATGCATTTCAGTAGGAGGAATTCTATTCCTTCCCTAGTTTCCCCCAACTCATAAAGGTTACCACTGTTTTTCCAGTTCCTCACAAAAACCTAGAAGTCATTCTTGATTTCTCCTTTTCCTTTATTCCTACATTCTACTCATCAAAAAGTTACATGGGTTGTTCCTAAAAATATATCTCCAATCCACCCATTCGTCTTCATCTCCAAGCAACCATCTTCTCTTACTTAACTTCTGCTATAGTCTCCCAACCAATCTCTTTGCTGTCATTCTTGAAACTCATTCTTCACATATCAGATAGAGAAAGCTTTTCAAAATATATAATCCTTTCTGTAACTTTCTACTGCGTTTAGAATAAAGCCCAAATTCATAATCATGTCCTGAAAGGACCTTTATGATCTGGCCCCTATGCCTTTATTTCTAATCTCATATTGTACTATTGCCTCTTCATTCAGTTAACAATTATTTATTAGGCACCTACAATGTGTCAGAAATTGAGCTAGGCACTAGAGACCCTACCACAGTGAACTGGCCTTTATTTGGTTCCTTTGATATCCTAAACTCTCTTTGACCTCAAAGCCTTTGCATGAGCTGTTTCCTATAACTGGCATGTTATTTCCCTAGCTTTTGCACATCTTTCTTCTTTCTCATCCTTCAGATCTCAATGGAAATATCTTTCCCTCAGAGGCCTTTCTTGACAACCTCATCTAAAATATCCACTGACCCCTTTTCTGTTACATCATCCTATTTAATTCCTTCATAGCATTGTTCACAATCTTCTCTGCTTATGTATTTTCAGACTATTCCTCCCCCCACCCCACCCTACTGTAATATAAGTTCCTTAGGGTAGAGACTATGTCTGCGTTATTTATCACAGTATCGCCAGTGTTTCTCCAAGGGCCTAGAAAATGTTTCTCCAAGGGCCTAGAAAAATGCTTGGCACACAGAATATAATAAATATTTCTGAATAGACTAACTTGATGGGGCGATTCAGGAAAAGCTACACAGAGGATATCAAGTTAATTCTTAAAAAATGAGGATTTGGTTATTTAGACATTGATCATTAGATTGAATAATCAGCAGTAATAAAGGTATTTATTTTGGTTGTACATTTATTCTAGTTATGCATTATTAACATGGCCTAAGGGCAATCATTGTAGGCAAAAGGGCTTGGTCTTAATGTTATGCAGGAAGCTTCCTTTGGGTTCATTTGAAGGCTATTAATTTTATACTGTTATCAAATTCCCCTTCTCTGTTCACTGTTGAAAGCATAATAGAGTAAGACTTTAAAAGTAGAGACAATAACTAAACTGAGTCTTGGTAATTATTATTGATAACTAACCAGATGTTTCAAGATATATTCATATATACAACACCCATTACTGAATTTTTTTTTTTCCCCCAAAAGATGACCGGTAAGGGGATCTTAACCCTTGACTTGGTGTCATCAGCACCACACTCTCCTAAGTGAGCTAACCAGCCATCCCTATATAAGGATCCGAACCCTCAGCCTTGGTGTTACCAACACCAAACTCTTCCAAGTGAGCCACGGGCCGGCCCTCCATTACTGAATATTTATTTCCCAAGCATTGTGCTTAGAACCTGGGCTCACAAAAACGTTTAGGGAAAATACTTATCCTGCACATTGAGGCCAGTTTGGGAGTTAAAATTGAGGCCAGTTTGGGAGACTGGAATTCTCCACCATTCTCTCCCAAGGAAAGGTGAGCTTCTGTGCTTGGCCACTCTGTACCCATTTCTCATGGGGTTCAATGTGGGACATTGCATTAGCCCAGGTCATCTCTATTCACATCAAAGACCTATACTCCAGTCTACATCACTTTGAATAGGATCACATGTACTGTATATATGTATATACATATTATTCTATTATAAATATCATTCTATTATAAAATCATGTTATTGTTACAAATACTGCAACATCATAGGAAAATAACATAATTCTGAAAATGAATACAAAATGCCCAATGAATAAGTCTAGAAGAGCACTCTAAAATTTAAAATGTTTTTGAATTCAGAATTTATTCCATGAACTCCTTACATCTTTCATGTTGTAAGTTGAAATAACTGAGTGAGTCAAGCTTACTAATGGTCTTTTTATGTTAAAAATCCACCCTGATTGTTCAGTGGCATTTTTGATAATTTGAATAATTCATTTGTACTAAAATATATATATTTGTTTTCCTAATTATCTATTGCTTATAGCAGTTGTGGTAATAGCCAGGTGATTGGTCTGAATTTGGAAATAAGGCCATGGTAACTTTTTTTTAGGGTCAGAAGATGGCTGTCTGGCAGTAGTTCTGAAAACAAGAGCTCTGTTTATGGAGAAAAGAAGTCCATTCTTCCTCCTGTGGTCCCCATGTTAAGAAATTAAACCATAGCCCATCCCACTGCCAGACCAGAAACTTTGAGGTTATAGTAATGGCTCAGCTCATGGATGACTATTTCCAGGAAGCCTTCCCTAGCTCCAGGCCGAGTTAGAGCTAATGCAATACTTACGAAAACAGAATCATGTCATAGTCTCATTACCTGTTGACTGTAGGTTTCTTGAGACCTGGGACTGTATCCTTCCTTCCTGTGTTCTACACCAAGTAGTATAGTGCCTGACAAATATATAGGTGCCCAATACATGTTTGAATAAATGGATAATTGAATGAATATGGCATGGTATGATATATAACATGACATGAATATAGCTAGTACAAATTAGAATAAGTTCAAGATCCAGGGTACTTCCCCAAATAGGAGCAGCCAGGAGAGAGTTCAGGTCTAGTCAGAGTTATTAGAAACTCATTCATTGGGAGGTCAGAGTTAAGGAGAAAGAAATATAATCTCTAGAAAGAAAAGTTTGATGGAAAAATAAAACAGAGGGGGAAAAGCATATACAGAGGCTCCTTGACTTATGCTGGAGTTACATCCTGATAAACCCATCTTAAGGTGAAAATATCTTTAAGTCAAAAATGCATTTAATACATTTAACCTACTAAGCAACATAGCTTAGCCTAGCCTACATTAAACATGCTCAGAACACCTACGTTATCTTACAGTTGCCCAAAATTATCTAACACAAAACTATTTTATAATAAAGTGTTGAATATCTCATGTAATTTATTGAATACTGTACTGAAAGTGAAAAAGCAGAATGGCATATGGGTACTCGAAGTACAGTTTCTACTAAATGTGTATCACTTTCATACCATTTTGAAGTTGAGAAATCTTAAGTGGGACCATTTTAAGTCAGGACGGTCTGTATTTGTGACCAGGCCATTTTAACCACTTTCAAACTGCACAGTTCTTGATCACTCAATGAAAAGAAAGCTCCCAGAATTGCCTATCCCCAAATAATATTACCCCTTTATTGGACTTTACTTCTTAGCCTAGACCTCTCTATCTTTTTTCATCTGTATTCAACAAAACCCCTTTTCAGTTGTGAACATTTAAGACAGGGACCATCTGTACTTTCTTCTCAGAGAAACTTTTTTTTCTGTTGGTGAGGAAAGAAGGCATTGGGATGTGGAAGAGAAAACCAGATAAGAGGGCAGAATTATGCAAATAAATACATTACAAATCAGAGATTCATAAGCTAGTTTTAGAACAAATCCAGAACAGTTTTTGAAGTGATACATTTTATAGCTATTTCAACACGTATTTTTCAACCAGAATTTCATATAAAAATTTTAAAATTAATTATTCTTTATACTACCTTGACATGTAGAAGTTGGTTGTCAACTGCTATGAGCTGATTAAGATTCTCCAGTACTTCTAAGTCTCTTATGTCATCAATATTATTATTGCTGATATTCAATATAGAGAGAGATTTCTGTAAGAAAAATAACTAAATTAGCGTTAGTAAATAGTCTAAATACTATATATAGCAACCAGAAACCCTAATCCTTGAAAAGTTTTATCAGTTCAAGCTGTTTTGCAATTTAGGTAAGAGAATCAAAAGCCATGGAGTTTTTGTTTCCATCCCATATTTTTTTCAGATGGAAATTTTAGAACTATAGTATGTGATATAACTTACTCTTTTTGCCTATAGTTCCTACATAAGTCCTATTTTCCTCTTCCAAAATAAAGACAACTTTATAGAATAAGGAAGCCAGGAATCAAGAAGCAAAGAAAACTGGCCAGTTAGCTCAGGTCATTAGAGTGTGGTACCGATCTGTGTACTGGCCAGCAAAAAAAAAAAGAAAAGAAAAAAGATGCTCCAATAAACAAATGATAATACAATGTAGAAAAATGCTTATTGCAGTTTAAACAAATTATCTTAAGTACCGTGGGGAGGTCCAGAGGGGGATAGAGAAAAATAAACAAATAAATAAAATAAACAAATTATCACTAAGATTTTACTTATATAAGAAGAGACAGTTTTTGTCTTTGTTTTTCTAAATAGGAAATGTGACCATAATGACTGTCTGGTTTTCATTTTTATCTCTACCTTTCTATACAGTTTTCTCTTGACAATCCATATGTTCAGAACATAAAATAATTCGTTACTTAACAAGAATATTGATGTTAGCTGTTAATGAGGACATAAATATGGAATACAGTAACACTGAATCAAAGTCATTGTAAAATATAAGGCCCAGGAATACCCGCCAAGGCATTCACACACAGCCAACCTTTAGAAAAAACGCTTCCCAGTACCCTTTAAGATTTGGAAATTGAAAGAATGATGTCTTATGTTTAGAATTTCAGAATCTAATTGAATTTATGCAAAAATTGAACCAGCAAAAATGTTTTCAATGGTGTTTTGTAAGAAAACTAGCCATCCCCACACTGGGGTCAGTCTAATTGTATCACTTGAGGTTGAGCTGAAGTTGGTGACAGTTGGTTCTATGGTAAGTGTGAAGGGGGTAGGATAGAATCCAGGTCACTTCTTTTCCAATTTAAAGAACTACCTCTAAACGGTTATAACTTTGGATCAAAAACCATCCACTAGAAATAAAAGAAAATAAATAAATAAATAAAAATCTACTGTCTTCCATTTCTGGGCCCTGTGAAATAAAACAGACAGAAATTTGTAAAACAACAACCACGCCCCATTTATGTCTTCTGCCCATGAAATTAAAGGTAGGGTCAGAACAAATTCCCTATTTTGAGGATTAGCAAGAGCCTCAGTGGTGCCCTCTGCTTCTCAATTTATTGTGGCACCTGCATGCAATGTGACTGGTTGTCGGGTGACATAGTCAGAGCCCAAACCCAGTGCTCCTAGGCCTACTTAGTTCTGATGAGGCAGAGCTGTATGTAGTGCAACCATAATCAAATCAGGATCTAGAGAGAAAATGACTTATCATTGCAATGGCTCTCTAGATTGTGTAAAATTTGCTACATAATTGTGCAGTCCTCTTTCCTTAGGCTTTCTCCTAAAATTTTAAATTTTGAGCCATGAGAATCATCAAGGTCCAAATTATTAATGAATTAACATCTGTATTAGAACTTCAGTTTACATAACCTTTTCACATCCTTCTTTTGATTCTTTTGTTACCCAAAGAGGCAGGCATTATCATCTCCACCCTATAGATGTTGAATCTCTGAGACATTATGTGGGAAAATCAGCTTCAGTTCTCAAAATAAACTTTCAACTGGCCATATGAACATGCAGAGTATGTACAATGTCCAAATATACCTTCACCACCTCCCTGTCCCATTATAACTTGCTAATCATTATATTCCTTGTCAAAATATTCAAATGTGGCCTTACTGCCAGAGAATGAAGAGTTCTTGGATCAAACAGAAGTTTCTCTCCAAGGGGAAGCCTCTGACTCTCAACATGAAGCTCTCTTAGTTCTTGCAATCCTTCTAAACCTTCTATGACAGCAATGTAATTGCCTCCCAGATACCTGCAAAGCATAGACACACTTCTAGATAGACATTCTGAGAACACCATGGTCTTTAAACATGATAAAAGCATAATAACAAAATCATTAAGCTGTGTGAAAATTATACATGCAGAAAGTTGTGTTTATATTGAATCTACAGACAGTTTATCTAACTGACATCAAATTATATTCTTACATTTAATTTAGTATAATAACAAAATCATTAAGCTGTGTGAAAATTATACATGCAGAAAGTTGTGTTTATTATTGAATCTACAGACAGTTTATCTAACTGACATCAAATTATATTCTTACATTTAATTTAGTCTTAAAAATATATATATATTTTAAAGCAATAGGATTGAAATAGTCCTTATTAAACTATCTACCAGGGCTCCTTGTATGTTAGAGTGCAGAAGGATCACTTGGGTTGTATGTTTAAAAATGCAGATTTCTGGGCCGGCCCGGTGGCGCACTGCTACAGTGTGCCGCTTGGGAAGCACGGCGGCGCTCCTGCCGAGGGTTTGGATCCCACATATGGACCGGTTCCCACTCACTGGCTGAGCGAGGTGCAGGGAGCAACACCGAGGGTTGCGATCCGTTGCCGGTCATGAAAAAAGACAAAAAGGAAAAAAAAAATGCAGATTTCTGGGCCTAACCCCCAGAGATTCTAATTTGGATATCTAGGTTGAAACCAAGTAGTCTGCCTTTTTAATAATTATTTTCTACCCCACTCTTGCATCCCTATTCTGAGGCCCTTGGCCCACTTTTTGGGAAGCAGGATGGTTATTCCAGTCTGGGGAAATTGGTTCCACTACTCTTCATTGCCTAATTATTACCATTATAGGCAGTAAATGCCTTTTTACAATCAAATCTACATCAACATTATCAGTTCTATCACCTTGACTTTTTGAGATGTGTGACTCTAAAGGGACAGAACTCATCTAGATTCCATGGAAACTTTTTTCACCACTAGCCTACATGAGGATATTTTACATGGCCCTATAAGTCCTTAAGCCAACTCACCCAACCAGAAAAGAAAAGCATTTCAGGCTTAATAAAATACAAATTACATGTAAAACAATTTCTTTTTTTTTTTTTGTCTTTTTCCGTGTCCGGCAATGGATCGCAACCCTCAGTGTTGCCCCCGTACCGGACCGGGGACCGGCAACAGGATTGCAACCCTCGGTGTTGCTCCCGCGCCTCGCTCAGCCAGTGAGCGGGAACCGGTCCGTATGTGGGATCCGAACCCTCGGGCGGGAGCGCCGCCGCGCTTCCCAAGCGGCGCACTATCCAGTGCGCCACCAGGCCGGCCCTAAAACAATTTCTTTTGTGTTAATAATAGAACAAGGGAATAAAAATTGAGGCTTGTTCACAAAAACAATGTCAGATTTGGACTCAATTTCATATTCAATTTTCATAAAATATAAGTACGATAATGATGACAATTATCTTACTTAAAAAGAAAAGCACTTACAGTTTTTCCAGTTTCTTTAATGACCTGAGGTTCTCTATACATGAAATACAATTGTTTTGTAGGTATAGATGGGTTAGATTTGTGGCATAATTCAAGTTAGCAATTTTACTAATTCGGTTATCATATAAATATAAAACGCTAAGATTTTTGCAAAGAGAGAGGTCTTCCTAAAAGGAAAACAAAAACAGGTCATATTTAATTTCTCCTGAAAATTTAGAAGTTTGTTTTTAAGAAAGATTTTCACTTGAACATTCTGCAAATTTCCTTAAGGTTAATTTAAAAGAACAGAATTTCTCTGTTTTTAGCACAGTTAAAACAAGACTAGAATGATTACAAAATAAGTTCTAGGCTTTAGTATTCTGTAACTATATCAATAAAATTGTATTTGTTGAAAAGATTTTCCCAGTGCAAGAAGTTCTCCTTGTAGGCAATTAGGCTCATTAAACAAATTAATGCATTTAAACAAATTAATGCATTTAAACAAATTATTGCCCTAACATTTTCAATCAGGGCTTAATCTTTCTGTAGGATTGAAAGTAAACTGTTTTTTGTAATACTGAAATTTGGAAGTCATCTATATATTCAAGAGTAATGGATTAATAAAAAAATCTATAATAATGCTATTGAAGGGAATACTGTAAAATCATTAAATATCCTTTAGCTTCTTTAGTAATATCTTATAGATTTCATGATACATAATTAAGTGAAATTACATACATAATTCAGTACATTCAATATGACACACTATTTTAAAATTATATGAATACATGCCTAGAAAAAAAAGACTGGAAGGACGTCTTCTAAATGTTAAAAGTGGTTATCTCTGAATGGTAGGACTACATTCTTTTCAAATGTATTTTATAAAAATTAACACCAATTACTTATGAGATAAAAAATAGAGGTATTTTTAAAAGGCTGTCATTTCTTGTGTGGTAGTTGAGGCAGCCTAGGGTAAGCAGACAAGAGGTAGAGTGAATTTCTGCTCAAAAACATCCCTGCCTTCATTAGGTTATACAGCCAAATTTTGTGAATTTTAAGCTTACAAGTTAGTCTCACTTTAGTGTAATTACTTTCACCAGTTTGCTTTTTTGCTTTCCTCCTACCAAAGTTTATCCATGCTGGAGTATTGATTGATGTGAGGACAAAATAGCATTTTAAGCTTACAAGTTAGTCTCACTTTAGTGTAATTACTTTCACCAGTTTGCTTTTTCGCTTTCCTCCTACCAAAGTTTATCCATGCTGGAGTATTGATTGATGTGAGGACAAAATAGCATGAAATGGGGGCTCTCTGGAGAAAGCACCCTGTATATGGTATAATGAGGTAGAGAACTCGTGGCAACAAAAGAGAAACATAAAGTTTGGGCAGCTGGATTCATGGGGAGAGGGATCAGCAGCAAACCAGAAAGGCACATAGAATAGAAGCTGGGTTGGGTCTCTGCACAAAAATGAGCATTTCTGAATTGACAATTTTGCCTGGAGCTTCATTCATTCAATAAATATTTATTAAGCACTTAAAATGAGTCAGGCATTATATCGATTGGGGGATTTAGAATGATGTGAACAAAATAGACATGATCCTGCCTTCAAGTAGCTTCCAAGGTTTTAGAAAACTTCTCATCTATAGTCCTTAGCGTTTATTGTTGACAACAAATACTAATACAAATGGCCTAAGAAGATCACTGCAGCCTTTAACGTTTCCCAAATTAAAGTGAAGAATTACCTTAACATTGAGAAAAATGCAGTTTTGGAATATATCCAAGTAAACATAATCTTGTCTGATATAACTGATCCAGTACAACATACATATAAACATATATTTACATAACCAGTTGAATTATGTGCAAAAAAGATTTCAATGTTAAACTTTTGAAAGATGGTACTTACTTAGTTACTTGTTAACATTTTGATAAATATAAAAAAATTATATTCCAAAGCTCTGGAATAATACAAAATTAGTTATCTCTGAAATTATTTTCTGGCATGTGTTGTGAATTCTAGTTTGCTACATTATAGAGTATTGTAGAGGAACAGTAACATATATAAGTAACATATATATATTTAAAAATCAGTGCTATACTTTATAGAGACTTAATTTTAATAAGTTTAATATCATAAGTAAGAAATTAAAATGAAAACATAATATAAAGCTTACTGATAAAAATATATTTAATAAGTATAATCAGAATATTGTTAATATATTAAGTACACCCTCAAACCAACTTCTAAACTTTATACCGTTAATTATATAAGAGGAAATAATTTCAGAGTTCTTACAATTGCATCTATATTTTTGTCTGAAAAATTTATATGAGTTATTTTCTTCAGGCACTGTGAAATGGTTTCTTCTTTACGGGGTTTAAGATTGCTGTTTTTGGCAATTAGATCCAAGGTCAGTCGAACCATGATTTCTCTATAAATCAAACTCTCAGCAATAACTCTGTTCTGATACCATGTCAAGAAGCAGGTTTAGGTATTGTTTATTTTCAACTTTCTAAAAATTAAAGAAAAAAAGGAATATTATGATATCACATAGCAATTTAGGAAAATTTATTTTGACTTACTCTTTAGTTTTCCTATATAAAACTATTTGATAATTCATAGATATTTTTGAGGACATTGAGGTATTTTCTAAGTTAATAGATTTAACTTTTTTAATAAAAAGATTTAAAACACCAAAATTAATTAAATGCACAATACTCATTCACTTTTACTTTTAAATCTTCTCCTCTCTTGTAGTTTGAGGTAACCTATTTTTTTTAATCATGTAGGAAGGATAGCTATTTAAGTGATTAACATCCCAGTTTTCCTAATTGTATATTCCAATGTATGTGGAATTTCCACCAACCAGATATCTCAATTTGTGCAGTATTCTGGACATGAAATCAGGGCTTAGGAGGAAAAATGAATTCAGGAGATGATAAATTAAATCTGTGTCCTCACACACTGGCATATTATTACCCGGACTATGTTATAGTAAATTGCCCCCAGTAAAATATTTGAAGATATATATCTTAAGAGTCATCAGAATGCAAAATATAATCTACAGAATAAAATTTTAAAATCTTCATAGATTTTTAGAATTTGCATATATTTGTGGTTACTTTTATAACAAAATTTTAGGTTTATTGTTACCTTTTCAGATTGCATTTTATGACAATAATACTCTGAACAAAGTGGCTAATTAAGTAAAAATAACTTTTAAAAATCTTGCCTTGAAAATATTACATAAAATTTTTCATAAAAGTGTAAAGAATAATATAACAACTCATGGGCCCACAGGTCAATTTAAAATATAAAACATTACAAATATATTTGAAATCCCTCTATATCTTTCTCTTCAGTCTCTTAAATTTAGGATTTATCTTAAATTTAAGCATCCCCACTCGTGTCTTTATACTTTTACTACAGATGTATATATATACCTAAATGATACACAGTACTGTTTTTCAAAATTTTACATGCCATTCATATTATCATCTCCAGCTTTTTTTTTCTGCTTAATATTTTGTTTGTGAGAGTCATCTGTGTTGATGTGTGTAGCTCTAGAATATTTATGCTGTTGTCTAGTGTTCTATTGTTAGAGATTTATTTCTCCTGATGATCAATCTTTGGGTGTATCCATGGTTTAGTTTTTACAATATTACGTTTATGATTCTTGTATATGTCACCTTTAGCACATAAGTAAGAGCTTCTTTAAGGTTTAAAACTAGGAGAGGCCACTTCTGGGTTGCACATTTTCAACTTTACTATATACTGCGAAATTGTTCTCCAAGGGACCACTGGCAGGTAAGAGTTCCCATTGCTCTACAATGCGGTCTACACCACTGTCAACGTTTGATATTGGCATTCTTTAACTTCTTCCCAAGCTGATGGGTGTAAAATAATATCTCATTGTATTTTGATTATCTGTTCTCTAATTACTAGAGAGATTGAGAGTATTTTCCTATTTATTGGCCAGGTGGAGTTCCTCTTTTGTTAATTGCTATTTCTTATATCTCATCAATTTTTCCTATTGGGTTGTGTTTTTATAAGTAATCTTTAGAACGCACACATGTCTATCAGATACTAATATTTTACTGATTATGTGTTGCAAATATCTTTTCCCAGATTGTGACTTGTTTTGCCTCCTTTTTTAGTTTGTTTTTTATGCTGTCTTCATGGACCTTATCAGCAAAGTATAGGAAAACTTTCCAGGGACTTGAATATGAAAAGGGGGAGAATTGAAACAACCCACAACACAAAATAGAGATTTGTTAACTCAAAAGAACCTGCACTGCAGCAGTCCTCAAGAGAGGATTAGTTTCATCAAAATACCACATTCATCTTGTTAAAATAATATTAATTTAAACTTTATTGGTATTGTAGTTTTATAGTTTTAGATAAATTATAAGCTTCAGACGTTTATACTGAACCTAATGTGGATTTGGATACATTTTAAAACATTATAATAAAAAAATTTTTTTTTTTAAAAGATGACCGGTAAGGGGATCTTAACCCTTGATTTGGCGTTGTCAGCACCACGCTCAGCCAGCGAGCCAACCAGCCATCCCTATATGGGATCCGAACCTGGGGCCTTGGTGTTATCAGCACTGCACTCTCCCGAGTGAGTCACGGGCCGGCCCCATAATAAAAATAATTATGTCAACCCTTGTGGGTATCCTTGGTTTTCTTTTAAAAGAGTTTCATTGTTTTCTAAAGTTTGAGAAACTGCTTTTCCATAATTTTCCCCCACTAGATATCCGCTTGTTAGGATATCTTTCTCTTTCCAGATCGCCAGTGGGGACAGCTTAGAGGTGCTTTACAGGTACTCTGGGAATGGACTTTAATCAACTCCTTGGCTTTCATCTCCCTGGGCTCCCACAGGCCAGATGCGGTGGACATCAGTTTTCTGAATTTAGTTCTAACTACCTACATTTCCACTTAGCGAGTCCCAGGCTCAGTGGCTTCCAGATGCTCGAAATCGCCCGCTCCAGTCCTAAGGCTTTTCAAAACTCTTTCAAAACTGAGATCCCCGCCCTTGGATCTCGCTCCTTCAGCCCCGCGGCCACCCCTCCACCCGTGTCTCCACCTTGTACAGCTGTCAACCTTGCCTGATCCCAGCCATTTGTTAAAAGTACGTACTTCCAGACTTTCTCTGGAAGTTCTAGATGTCTAGATATAGGGCCCAGGGATCTACATTTTAGCAAGTGACCCAGGAAAGTACGAGTGGCAGGCGAGTTTGAGAAATATGGCTCTAGGGTTTCCTCCGTCCCCAAGCTTCTTCCCTGAGGGCACCTCACCGCTCGCAGGACGAGTCGGGCCGGTAACTCCGGTTTGATAAGTTTCGCCCGCCCTAGGTCCAGGCGCGGCCCAGGGGCCGTTGCCGGGCGACTGGACGCTCCCGGTCTGGCGGCGGCTCTCGGGAAATCTCGCGACGTCGCGGGAAGCGCCCTCCCCGTGGCCTCGCGCGGTCCGGCTCTCTGTGACGCTGCTGCCGAGGGTCGATGGTGGCCTCTAGGCAGACACCGAGTGGAGGACAGTGAGCTGGAAGAGGCCGTGAGGCATCGGTCGCCTCACCGTAGTAGTGGTCCAAGCAAGGGCCAGAAAAGTTTTTGGAAGGCCACCGTTTTCCCCTACTTGGTTATCCTGCCATCAGCTTTGACCGTTTCAGTGCCCAATAACCACCTTTTCCCAATAACTGACAGGAATGTTGTCTAAATCAAGGTACAGCCCGTCCTCCACCCTTCCCTCGGATAAAACCCCAACTCCTCGGGGTGACATTCAAGGCCATTCATCCTTTCTGAAGCCTTCCTAGGTTCCCCTTAAATGATGCTGCTTTCTGCCCCCCACTACTGTATGTATGTATCTCCATTAAGATGGTAAATTCTTCTAGGGCAAGGATTTTGTCTTTGGCCATTCGCAGGATCTAGCAAAGTGCCTTAAACATTAGTAACACTCCATGAATGTAAAACGAATATTTTATGAATGAAGGAGACAAGGAACTGACATCTACAGTGGAAAGACTGGGGCTCATTACTGGATGTAAAGGACAGTGCAAGCTGGAAAACAGTAAGTAACAGCTGTGATCCTGGGAGGAGAAAGGTTGTCATTGTCATTCCTTAAGCAAAGAAGTGTCAGAGTAGAATATTGTTAGAGTTGTGAGGCAGCTAGAGCCCATGTGGGCAGCCCAATTTGCCACTTTGCAGATAAGGAAACTCCCAGGTCTAGAAAAAGAAATATGCTCAAGGTTACATCTGGGGTGGCTTAGAGGGAACTCACCCTTGGGCTCCTAGATTTCAAGCCAGTTCTCCTTTCCTTATATCTCACTGACAATTACAGAAACCTAGGAAGTAATGGGGGCAGAAGAACCCTAGTCCCATTGAGGATATTGTTGCTAAAGTATAGTTGTGAGGCAGTCTTCGCCTGGATTGGGATCGAGGCAAAGAAAGGGGAAAGAAATGAACATATTTAGGAGACATCTTGAAGCATGTTTGAATAGAGAGAAATTGGATAGGATAAAGGGAGGAATAAGTTGAAGATAATTCCAGGAATTAGCTGGGATAGAGAAACAATACTGGAGAAAGAGGGGAGGTGGAAAGAAATTTGAGGGGAAGTGGATGATGTTAGTTTATACACAATAAGTGTGAGGTGAGATAGGTTTAATAGTCTCCAGTATAGAACTAATTATTGGAACCATGAGGCCATAAGCGGTGGTGAGGGAGAAAGTAATGAAAATAAGAAAACAGTGGGTCAATGGTTATGCTAACTAGTTTGGATAAAAGAGGGAAGGAAAAGCTGATAAAGATAGCAGAGAAAGATTCCTCAGAGGTGAGATTTGTTCTGAGATGAACAAATAATAATTCAGTGATTCAGAAATGAATACTTCAGATTCAGACACCGGGGAGAAAAGAGTTTATGGAGGGGGTACCTAACAGAATAAAATGCTACAGAAGGATAAGAAGTAAAAGAATGATCAAAATAATATGGCTAACACCTTACAGCATGAATCACATGCCTCTCATCTGATTTATAAGTCATTCCATTGAGGACAACAGGTTTATCAATGGTAGGACTGACCTGTCCCTCTGCGTAGCACTCAGTTAACTTGCTGCTTCCATAACTAGAAACCTTGTTTAGCAATGCCTTGTTGAAAATCAGCTGCTCTGGAAATTTTTGTTTTGGAACAATTTCATGTATCACTACAAAAAGTAGTATGATCTCATTTGTGGTAACATATATACACTTAAATGTCTAAAATGATATATAGCTATACATATAAAACAAAAATTCAATAGCAGTTATTTCTTGGTGATGGGATTATGGATTTTGTTCTCTTTTTTTGGCAATCAGGTTTTTAAAAAATGATAGAATTATAATCTGAAAGTTTCTTTTAGATTCTACTCTTGTGGAATTGAAAATCTATTTGTGAATGTTGGTATTTATAATGGTTCGAATTACTAAATTTTCTATGCAACAAGTTTAAGAGAAAGTATTTTCTTTTTTTTTTTTTTTCCTTTTTGTCTTTTTTCGTGTCCGGCAACGGACCGCAACCCTCAGTGTCGCGCCCGTACCGGACCGGGACCGGCAACGGGATCGCAACCCTCGGTGCTGCGCCCGCCCCTCGCTCAGCCAGTGAGCGGGAACCGGTCTGTATGTGGGATCCGAACCCTCGGCGGGAGCGCTGCCACGCTCCCAAGCGGTGCGCCACCGGGCCGGCCCCAAGAGAAAGTATTTTCTTATTAATATATGAAATATAATTCCTGTCTAGTGGCACACAGTGTTTAACAATCATCTGTATATTTTCCAATGTGGCAGAAATTTGGCAGGCTATTAGAAATACTTGTCTTCAGTACCACATTTGTAAGTTCAGCATAAAATACTCTAAGATTTACACTTTGACAGATGTTGGGAAATTTGTATTTGTAAAAAAAAAATATTGTGGAGCCTTGAGAATCATTTTTAAAGGCACTTTTGGAAGAATGATGCTAAATAGCACATTTTACAAAGCCTCAACTGGAATTTCTCAGTAACTTTAGACAGAAACATACTTTATATTTCATATATTGTTCTATATTTGTCAGTCAGTATATATTTCTTGAATACATACCACACAGCACTATATGAAGCTCTAAGCAAGCACTTTAATGATTAGTTACCTTTCACTGAGAAACCAACAAATTAAAGGATCCAGACATATTCATGTATATTATTACATAACTCCATACAGGAGAATTAGCATTTATTAGAGTTGATGACTCCTGGTGTCCATGCCCTTGTGTGATCCTCTCCCTTTGAGTATAGACTGGACCTACTGACTTGTTCTAGCCAAAAGAATAAGGCAAGTTGATGGGATGTCATTTCTATGACTAGGTTACAAAAGATTGTGAATCTTTCGCTTGCATTTTTGGCTTGCACTCTATGATAAAGTAATCCATCATTTAGAAGAGCCCATATGGCAAGGATCTAAGGACATTCTGAATGGAAGCTTAGAGGAGAGAAATAAAAGTGACTACAAGAGGTGGTACCTTAGCTGGAATGAAAGGTTTCTTCTTCTTCTTTTTTTTTTTTTTTGGCAGTTGGCTGGTATGGGGATCCAAACCCTCGACCTTGGTGTTAGAGCACTGTGCTCTAATCAACTGAACTAACCAGCCAGCTCATCTTTGTTTTGGGTTTTTTTTATTTATTTATTAATTAAAGATAAATAAATAAATTTATTTATTTATTAAAAATTAATTAATTAATTTTTGCGGCTGGCCAATATGGGGATTAATGAACAAGTACCTATATATAAAAGCTGCAAGCTGTAAAATCAATACAAACAAAACCCTTTTGGTTATGGACGAGGTAGTTTCCATTCAAGGTATTACTCCTGATTTCTGTAACCTGGATATGATATTAGGAGCCTTCTAATGCCATGATATACACAATACAGCCCCAATAATAAATGATTTTTTAAAAACTTAACTTAATAACTAGTGTATATCATTTATTATGTAATGTATTCTACAAATATCAATGATTATTAAAAAACTTAATAACTAGTGTATATCATTTATTATGTAATGTATTCTACAAATATCAATGATTATTACATAGGTTATGTATAAAACAATCCATAGTATTTATTCTGAGTTCCTACCTATGTATCCAACTGGCCACTAGACATTGCTTCCACCTGGTTATGAATGTTCTAGAGGCATGGAAAAACTGAACTCTTTTTCACGTTGCACAAATCTGGTGTGTTTGTTCTAGTTCCTGTCCTGTCCACAGTCCACACAAAGTAGAGCCTGAGAGCCATCTCCAATATTCTCTCACATACTAGTCTCCCTCCATTCAGTCACCAGATCAATTCCACTTCATCTCAGAAATGACTTTCAAATCCAGCTGTCTCTCCCATGTCCCCATCATTACCTAAGAATGGATGTGAAAGGACTTTGTCAAATTCTGTTATTTTTCAAAGTTATATTAATTTTAATATACAAAGACTGTCCCACGTTCTATTTTTAAAGTTCTATTATGTTTAGTTTACATAGACTCTTTTCTAAAATGGTTCACTTCCATCCTCTGCTAGAGGGTCAGATCATAATAAATATAATTGTGAGATGTGGCTGTAAATTAGGGGATCTCAGCTGAAAATCAGTCTCATTACCTTAAAGTCACATTTATATCATGCAGTTATAGTAAAAAGATATTTTCTGAAAAGTATTTTGTACACATTGCCACTTGTGTTCTAATTTAAGTAATGTTTTATCTTTATTTCTGAAACATTTATTATCAATAGAGTCCAACACTTTAGTTTGAGTTTTTCAAGAAGCATTTGCAAGAAAGGGACTGATAATTTTAGGAAAAGTCTAAGTTAGGTTTCAGGAACAGATCTCTGCTTATGCTTTAGGAATAATAATAAAAAAAAGTCTTTTATACCAGAGGTGGGAAACCTCTGTCTTCTAATAGAGATCCATGACTTTGCTTAAGTTTATCAGGCCAATAATAAGTTCAGCAAAAGTTTAATTTGTTTGTGATGGATTGAGGCTAAGAGTGAAACTCAGCAATGTAATATACTCTATCCTCATGTCTTTCAAAATAATTTGTTAAAATAAGTGGAAACATCTTATATATCTGTATAACTCTTCAATTGCTTCATTTTTTGGCTCCTTTTTGCTTTTTTGGTCAGCTTGTTTGAAAAGAGTTCTATTCCTTGATGCTTGTTTTTGAAAATGGCTGGTGTTCTTTTATTAATGTGTGGCCTTTTGTATATTTCTGCAATAGTGACCCTTGATTGAAGAATAAAGCTTTTTTCACTCCTGTTTTAAATCTATCAAGAAGTTTTGGGGGAAGTTATTCATTTTATAATGATCTTACAGTGCAACAAAAGTCAGTTTCCCATAAAAAGGCATGAACACGTTTAATTTTGGCCGTTAAAAAGTACATTATGTTGTTGGTTTTTCTTAAGAGCAAATCGAAAAATGTCCAGTGAGTTTATTTCTTCACTGAACAAATATTTACTGAGTGCCTACCATGTGCCACTGTTCAAGGTGCTGGGGATATAAAAGTGAGTTAGACCAAGTCCCTACCGTAATGGAGCTTACATTCTAGTGAGGGGAGATGGACAGTGAATGAATAAATAAATCAATGACCAAGATAATTTCACATTGTGGTAAATTCTGTGAAAGAAATAAATAGGGTGAAATGACTGTGTAACAGTGGTGTGGAAGTGGGGAGGAAGGAGAGAAGGGAAGAGGTGTTTTCCTTGAGATGAGGGAGACAGGCATTTGAGCAGAGATTTGACGAATGAGGAGCCAGTTCTGTGAGAGCCTGCAAGGAAGTGTTCCAGGCCCAGGAAGCAGCCAGTGTTGAGGGTTTGGAGGGAGGAAGAGCTGGGTGAACATAGGACCCAGAGGACAGTGCAGGTAGAGGACAGTGAGGGAAGAGGAGAATGGAATGAGAAGAAAGCGGGGACCAGATCATGAGGCCCTTCCTTAGGCCACAGTGAGACATTGGATTTAGATATATAGCAGCATTTAACTCATAGGGCAGAATATACATTTTCCTTTGGCAATAGGAAAAACTAACTTTATTATATTTAGAGGTTGAAAGAGAAAACAGCTGCCACTTTATAAGTTGAAATTCAAAATCTTGATGGAAATAGAATGCTCTTGCAGTGTAATATTAATGTAATGTATAGTTATTATTAAGAATGCTCTTAGAAATCGTATAACTTCGTATAATGTATGCTATACGAAGTTATTACGTTGCACATTTTCAACTTTACTATATACTGCGAAATTGTTCTCCAAGGGACCACTGGCAGGTAAGAGTTCCCATTGCTCTACAATGCGGTCTACACCACTGTCAACGTTTGATATTGGCATTCTTTAACTTCTTCCCAAGCTGATGGGTGTAAAATAATATCTCATTGTATTTTGATTATCTGTTCTCTAATTACTAGAGAGGAAATCTGAGGAAGATCTGACAATTGGAAAATATAATTTCAACTTGTGTTCCAAATTCTCATATTCAACATAGCTTTTGTTTTCATTTTGCTCTTTAGTGAAAAAGGTAATGCATGTATTAATAAATTATTTTTAGATCTTGGGATTACTTGAAGTCCATTGTGTTGATATCTGTCTAAATGAATTAGCATTTCAATGGTTCATAGTTTCTAAGTTTTAAATTATGTAGTGTTTACCTTAAATATTAAGACTAGTTAGAAAGCTTAAAAATAATCTCCCCTAAAAAGTGATGTTCATGTGTAATTCTGACATGTGGCATATCAAATTAACTACCCTTAAGGTATAGAGCATTTAAAATCGTTGTAGTTATTCAATATGGTGTGTCCTCACATATAAGATCACAAAGCAATTTCTTTAGTCTAATCTGTATTACTTTATTTTTAAAATCCAGAATCTTAAGATAATAGCCTCAATTATACTGAAAAGACATGCCAAGAAGTGATGATGGATTATATAGGAGATGAAGTAAAATATTAAAGCTAAATATATATATGTTTTAAAGAACTCATTAAGCATCACCAATAATACAAATAATAAATTGATCTGAATATGAGTATAGAGTATGAAGTGGCAAGTTCTAGAAACAAAAATGATTCGTTTAAATAAAACATTTGTTTGAACGTGGTGTGGCCGTTCGCAAAAAAAAAAAAAAAAGACAAAAAAACACATTTGTTTGGAGATGAGTTTATACCCACTAATATTTCAAAAAGGTAAGTAGTTTAAAGTAATGACTATCAATGGCAAACATATTTATAGTTTTATGATAGATATTTATAATCCTCTAAACTCCAACATAAAGTTCAAACAGAACTCTACTCTAGACAATATACTTCTTTGTACATGCCTCTTAGATTTTGAAAAGTACAACTGTAGTTCATCAAAATGTGCCCCAAGGCACAATACCATTTTACACAGTCATTAGAAAGTTTAGCGCATAATTGCTTAGTGTAATCCAAAGAAAATATAAGTACTGACATCAGGGACTGTCCAATTTGTTAGGCAATTGTTCCATAATTTTTGGCACCAAGATAATCCACATGTTGAAAAAGCAATTAATCATTGGTGTTAGTTATCAAGCTATGATTTTAGCTGTTTCCTCCCAAATTTGACCTGAAATGAGAGTTCCTGATTTTATTTTTGTAGTATTCTGATTTCTGAGATCAAAAGTTTAAGTATGCCAATCTGGTCACAGTTGACTTGAGTTACATGTTATTAGTGTTCTAAAATAAGTAGATTATAACTTTATGTTTATAAAGATGAACGGTATTTCGCATGCTAATATTTGGATAAAAGGTTTAGAAACCTTTAGAAACTTAGCGAACTGATTAACTCAGAAGTTACGTGAAGTCCTTAAACTAGCATTTTGGCCCCAATGTAAATGCATGCTAATATTTGGATAAAAGGTTTAGAAACCTTTAGAAACTTAGTGAACTGATTAACTCAGAAGTTACGTGAAGTCCTTAAACTAGCATTTTGGCCCCAATGTAAATTTATTTGCTGTTGGAACTTGTGTTGAAAATAGACCAAAACAAGAGAACACACAAGTAGATTTTCAATTTGTTAACTAATGTTTTATGAACACAATGATAGACATGTCAATTATTAAACAGTAAATGATGTAATTACCTCATCATAATTTGAACATTATCTTTTATTTTTTAATATCATAAGGATGAACAAAGAGCTGTGTTCTGTGTAGTATATTTTCCTGTCTTCAAAAACAAAACAAAACACCACATTACTCACCAATATGTGCATTTTAGATTATAGTTAAAATAATCCAGAAATATAGAAAAGAACCTTGGAAATTTAACAGTCTGTGTTCAGTTGAGTTTATTCAGCTCCATGTGGATACAGTGCAGACTTAGTAATATAAATGAACTCTTCTCTGCATGCATGACTTATGCATCTGTACCTCATCACTCACAGAACAGTTTTTGGAAATTCTGAACCTCTGAAATATGCAACACTCCAATTCCCAAACAGTTTCTCTGATTCATTGTAAAGTTACTCATGCTTCTACTCTTCTGTGTTTATTTTCAAGTGGCTGCACTATTGGGCAGTTTATTATTCTATTGTGCAATGCAGTGATTTTTCGATGTCCTGAATACCAGGTAGTCATACTAATTTGTGACAACAGTCTTCAGACTTGACTACTCAAAAGGAGCATGTGCGTTTGGTCTCAGAGCTTATTTTCCAAATTCAGAAACAATGGAGCACAAATGGCTTCTCTTCCCATTGGCTCTTTTGATCTTGGCAGTACTACTGATTTCAAAATAACAACTTGTGGTGTGTTCTTGTTAATCGACAAGTAAAACATGCAGATTGAAGTACTCATATAACTGGACAGTGTAACATAAAAATGGTGCTAAATGCATAAATTCTCAACAATATATGTAGAGAAGTTCATGTTGTTGAATTTTTTGGAACTAGGACCTTGAGATATTAAAACAACCTGGAAAATTTGGAACACCCTTGGTTCTGGGATCTCGCTGTACCCCTTAACTGGCCCCAAACCCCATTCCATATCTACTGACTTCTCTATCCATCTCTGCTCCAGCCTGGGTTTCTAGTCCTACCCTGGCTCCAGTTTTATTACTTGGACATTGGGATTAAGTTTTTTATGATGATTGATATTACCTGTATATTATCACCAAAGAGCTTGATAAATTATCTCTGAAAAATTTGGAGCTGAACAAAAAGCAGATTTCACTTAGGAAAAATGGCCTTTCAGCTCCCAAATAGCTTAAGGCTGTAAGAGAATACTTTGCAGGAAAAGGCAACTCCAGCTCATGACTTAGTTTCTGAATGGTGGCTGCAAATTGAACCCGATCTCCTAAAAGCTCAATACAAATTGGAGCACTTATACTAAAAGCGATCACGATGGACCAGCCCCGTGGCTCACTTGGAGAGTGCAGTGCTGGTAGAGCCGAGGCCACGGGTTCGGATCCTATATAGGGATGTCTGGTGGGCTCACTGGCTGCGTGTGGTGCAGACCACACCATGCCGAGGGTTGCGATACCCTTACCGGTCAAAAAAAAAAAAGATCACGAAAATAAGTTGAAATTTAAAGATACGCTTTAAAAATATTTTTAAAGGATCTTTCTTTTTTTTTTTTTGGTGGCTGGCAGGTACAGGGATCAGACCCTGGACCTTGGGGTTATCAAAAGATCACGAAAATAAGTTGAAATTTAAAGATATGCTTTAAAAATATTTTTAAAGGATCTTTCTTTTTTTTTTTTTTGGTGGCTGGCAGGTACAGGGATCAGACCCTGGACCTTGGGGTTATCAAAGGATCTTGCTTTTAGATAAAATGCAAATGCTCCTTTCTGCAACTATTTTTGCCTGGGCTGGACAGTTGATTGAGGAGACATTGTTGGTTGTCTCTGTGGCATCCATTTAGTACATTGTGTAGTAGTCATGCATTTTGGGTGGCTCTTAATTGATCTCAACCAGTCACTATATAATTCCAGGGGTGGGCTCATGACCCAAGTTAGAGTAATCGGAGTGAAGTCAGAACCTTATTTTGGAAATGGTGAGCAGCTCTTTCCCCTAACTGGATGGGGTGTATATAGCCAGTTTGGGGGAGACTAGCTTGAGGTTTAGGTCAACATATGGTGGGCAGAGCTGAGAACAATAACAGGAAGTTTAATCCAACTGTGCCTAAGCCAAATATGATTGTACACTCTGGAGTTAGGCAAGCCAACAAATTCTTTTTGTTTAAGCAAAAAAAAAAAAAAAAAAAAAAAGTTGACTTTTTTGTTTTGGGTTACTTTCAACTAAGGTACCATTACTGAAATACTGAGACTTCTCAAAATGAGTTCATTGAAATTAGGACTGAAAAGCTTTCTTTTCCTGATAATTCCATTGTAGACATAGGTATTTTCCATTGTACCAAGGTATTATTAATGAGGTCACCAATGTCAAATTAAATCTGGATAACTGTATTCAAGTCTTGGAATGAAAACTGCTAGTGTATTTTCATGGTGACTTCAATGACTCCTTACTCTTTGGTGTCAAAACTTTAACCATTCAAACATGTTTGTCAGAGAAACTTCAATCGGCTTGTCAGTGTTCCTAGTAGAATGACTCAATGTGGTATTTGCGTTGCTGGAGACTGTGGCAATATATACGGATTTTGGCTGTTCTTTGGGGAAAGTCATAGTTGTTTTTTTTTTTTAAAGTCATAAAAACAAAGGTCAGGTTGAGCCATCTAAAATTGTGGGTATCTGCTTTTACTTAAAGGTATATAAAACATGGCCAAAATGTTAATATATCATCAACTGTCCAAGAAAGTATTTGGATACTAATGTTAACTGGCTTCTTCATCTTAACCAAAGACTACCTCATTGCTAATACTAACAGAAAACTTCTAGGCTTTGTTTTCTTTGACCTCTAGGCAGCATGTGAAGTCACTAGTAAGTTCCTTTTTAAGGTTTCTTACTCCTCAGTTTCTGTAGTCTCTTTTCCCTCTGCCCATTTTTAAAATTTGGTTTCTGTGATTTAGTCTTAGGCCCTCTTCTCATTCTTTATTTGCCACACGTCATCACATCTGTTCTCATCCAGCCTTCACTGCCACAGCTCTAACCCGCGAGCTCTTACAAAAAACAATCTAGTACATTTCTGCTGTTTAAAACTCTTTTAACTCCCCAATGCTGTTAGGATAAACTTGAAAAGGCCCCTGCAGGGTCTGCTTCATCCTGCCTTTATGTCATCTCTTTTCACTCCGCATGTACTACTCAATAACCTCAAGTCTAACTAACTCATTTACTTGAAGGTTCTAGGTTCTTGCTTTTTACCTCTGACCTTTTGTGTATTGCTATACTTCTGGTCTCCTTTTGACCCTCTTTCTGGCTAGTCCTCCTAACTTTCAAATTTCACCTTAACAGTCAGGTCACTTCCTTCAGGAAGCCTACCTTGCTAACTCCTCTGGGATAAATGTTCCTCCTGAGAGTTTCCCAGCACACTTTACTTCTCCCTTTGTAACAGTATACTTAAATTCTTGTTAACTTAGCTTTAGCTTCCGTGGTAAGTTCTGGCCAGTGAGGCCAGTGGCCATGTCTAGCTTGTTCAGCGTAACATGGGGCCTGGTTCAGGAAAGGTCCCTGGTGAATATCTGAGTGATTAGATACCCTGTGATAGGCTCTGTCTCAAATAAGTTATTTGGTTTTCAGGAAAATAATTTATGGCACAACTCAGGCTAATGTTTCATAGAAACATAAAAATATGTTTTTATGTCAAAAAGAAGGTAGAGGCTAACTGAAGCGGTTCTGACAGTATGGCAAGTGAAATGCTGAAATTCTTTGATTAATTTAGATAGGTAAGACTTTAAAAACAGAAAGGTTCTAATATTTTTTTCTCTCATGTTCAAGAACATTAAAGGATACTAGAAAAATAATGCAACTCCACTCACAAAACAATGAAAAGACAATTTCATTTTAAAGAGTTTTATTACAGGATGTTAATATTCAGGACACTTCAGAGCACCTTATACTTCTAAACAGAGTTTTGGTAACTGGTTTTAAAGTGTTACTTGAGTATTTTTCTTATACTGGCTTTCAGTCAAAAGTACTACTTAGTGGCTGTTTAAGAGATGTTAATTTGATTAAACAGTTTATCCTTAATAACCTGAGACATCAATCCATGGATAGCTTCTATGGTAGTTTTACAGCTGGGGGAAAGAAAAAAAAAAAAACAACTCATCACATAGTGTCACAGGTCCCCTGCTCCCATGTGCATCCTTGCACCCTAATAATGACTTTTGGTTTTATTCATACTTCTCAAACCACACTAATTTGAAGTTTTCCCTTGTGTTTTTTTAGCTTTCTCCATGTCTTTTGACCATTTTATTACTTATTAGAACTTTCACAAGAGAATGACAATGCAAAATTTGATACAATGTCATAGTTAATTTTGTTACTTTTCAGCAGCTTTGGAAAAAGTTCTGTTTTTAGAAAGCAGCTAATTATACATAATTCGTAATTATAGTGTTACTGCAATATTATATTAAAATCTGTTATCCCGTGTTGTTTATTCCTTAGAATAATTTACAAAATAATTTTAAAGAATCCTATGCTTTTTTTTCTGAAATAATCACAAGCATCCTCCAAACAATTAAAAGTCAAAGTTAGGTTCGTGGGTTAAGGACTTGGATTTTAGAAATGATAAAAAGTAAAAAGCAAAAACAGAAACAACCTCACCAATATTCAGGAGAAATGCAATTCTTGTAAAGCTACCCCAAAAGGAAAACTTATCTAGACTTTTGTATTAATACCTTTGTCCTTCCTATTAATTTTTTTCTTACACAATTGAAGACATTCCTATAGTGAAATTTTTGCTTTACAAGAAATTGAGATGTAAATGTAGAGAAAGTTACAAATTACAGACAGCTAGACAAAACACACTCTTGAAGCAACATTCAAAGTACCAAAATGAGACCTAATGGCAAAGAAAAACGTAATTTTTATTCAGGCCAGTAGCTCTACCTTCTAGAAACTCATGGAGAAGAATGAGATGATTGTAACCCAAAGATATATTTCATCTACTCCCAGGATACACTTCTTCCCTTCTCCAGTTTTTCTTAAAATAGATACCAATGCATTGGTTTAATATAGATGTCAATATGGTTCTCCCTTTCTTTCTGCCCTAATTGTCTATTAAAATACAAATTTTTGTTAAAGTAAATGTTATTTAGTCTTCTTAACCCTGTACAGTCCATGCATCTGAAGGGGCTCATAATTATTTCTTAAGTTATTGGAGAACATATCGCAAGTTTTTTCCTAACAAATTATTCAGTAGTAAAATTTGGGATACTAAATTACTGTATAAATGATAATTTCAGAAGCATAATTTAAGACAGATAATCATTTCTGTGATATCCTGGGATTTAAAACTTCATGAAAAGTTGAAATTTGGCAAATTTAAGAAATTTAAATTTAATTCTTCAGAAGATGATTAGGGAGGTGAGGACATCCCTTTTGCAAAAGCTTTTTTTTTTAAAGATCCAGTGATGGATTGGTTTTCTTGGTTACACTTTCTAGCTGAGCCTAGGAAAGGTGACTGGGAGTGTTCCAGTCACCTAGATCTTTGATTTAAGCCTTTAATGTTCTTACCTATTGTGTTTCAATGTTAAAATCTGCATTTGACAACTCTTAAAGGTCCCCCATGAAGTTAATTTTCAGATACTATTCTGACTAAGTTATAACTAAGTTGAACCACAAGGAATTTAAATCCTACTACTATTTGTAAATTTTGAAAGAAAAAGAGGGGCAAAAATATTATAGATTTAGATTTACTCTTACCTGTCTCTTGTAGCTTTGGCAAGTTTGTCTTCTGACTTTCGGTCATGTGTTTCTAAACCCAACATGAAACTTCCTCGTCCCAGCTGGGCTTCTGATTGCTCTAACTTTTCAGATAAATCAAAGACCTGACCGGTGGTATAGTCTGCATTCTGTGGAGAAAATGTTATTGTGTTAGTACACAATACAAGTCTACCATTTAAAAAAAAAATCTATATTTTTTATGTAATTTAATTTTCTTCTCCATAGAACATTTCATTTACAAAGAATTCCATTATATAATGGATAGTCAGTGAAGTAAGAAGTCAAATTACAACTACAAAAAGTGCTTCCAAATTCAAGCAGTCTGAGTATAGATGTTTTCCCTTTTATAATTTCAAGATAAAATTTGTAATATTTCACTTTTACTGCTTAAATCTAATATTTGTTATCATGGGAGGCTTTTTTAAAAAGTGTTTTAAGTTGAATTCATGTTTTAATAATTACAGGCACTGCGCCCCGCTCTTGCCCCTGCCCAGGCAGCAGCAGGGGTGGTGCAGGGGCTGATGCGTATGACCCCAGCAGCCAGGACAGCAGTCCAAGAGAGATTTTCAGAAAATAAAAAAGGACCCCAGGGACTATAGGAGGCTTTAGAGTACACAGATCTGAGTCCAGGTTCTGTGCAGATTAGTTGGGAGGCTTTCAGGTCCTCTTCTGAAAATGGGAGAGGGTGGCGATGATTTCTACATTAAAGCTATTGTAAAAATTAAATGAATAATCTATAAAGCTCTCAGGACTGTCCATCGTGCCTAGGAAAGGCTTAATAATTGTTAGCTAATTTTGTTATTGTTCTTGTTGAATTTTTAGAATTAGTACTTATGACAATATGTTAAAAAGTAACTTTTATTGTTAAAATTAATAAAATTATTACAGAAAATTTAGAAAACATAGAACAATATAAAAAAGAAAATAAACACAGCTATAATCTTTCCACCTAGCTATAGCCAGGGTTATATTTTAGAGTACTGCTATATGCTCACATGCATACCTACATTTGGAAAACCAGAATATTATATATATACTATTTTCTTCTATAATATTACATATTTTTTTAAAATAAAAAATTTTAATAGTTACATGTGAACACTTAACTCTAATATTTTTAAAAAGATTTTTATGGGGTGTTCTTTTTTGGTTGTAGTCTAAAATATAAAAAAAAAAAATTCACAAAGGTAAGTTGTGAAGTACATACAGTCATGTGCCACATAAGGACATTTCAGTCAATGACAGATTGCATATAGGCCGGTGGTCAGAGCAATAGGCTATACAATATAGCCTAGATGCGTAATAGGCTATACCATTTAGGTTTGAGCAAGTACACTCTATGATGTTTGCACAATGATGAAATCGCCTAACCACACACTCTTCAGAACGCATTCTTGTCATTAAACGAAGCATGATTTTACTGCATTTCTTTCCTAAATCTTCAATGGAATAGAATGAAAATTAAATAAACAACTTGGCAAAAATTAATATGTTATTCTATTCGTTCAGTTTGTAAGACAATACGTAGGAATTACAGCTCAACCAGCAAACATGAAATGTTATTTGCTGTCATCACACCTCCAACAAAGGACCCTTTACAATGCTATCAGTTCTTCCAATGATTTTACAAACTTATGATGTTTTTAAAATATGCAATTATATTCACTTTGTCTGGATCTGAATGGTTTAGGAAACCAATACATTTTCCCCCATATACTTGGAAAAAACACTAAGGTTTTTTTTTTTTTCCTTTTTGTGTTCTTTTGTGTCCGGCAACAGATTACAACCCTCAGTGTCGTGCCCGTACCGGACCAGGACCGGCAACGGGATCACAACCCTCGGTGTTGCTCCCACACCTCGCTCAGCCAGTGAGCGGGAACCGGTCTGTATGTGGGATCCGAACCCTCGGCGGGAGCGCCACCGTGCTCCCAAGCGGCGCACTGTAGCAGTGTGCCACCAGGCCGGCCCAAAACACTAAGGTTTATAGGCCACTTCATAATAGGAAGATTTCGCTATTCAAGCCATAAAAATGTAGGCTACCAAAAACACTTATACTATTAAAATGACAACAGAACATATTCAATTTCATTTCAAGTGCAAAGAAAAATACAGGGAACTAATTTCTTCCATTAGAAAATACTTTTTTTCTGGTAGCTTTTAGGTTACATGCTGTAATTAACTGCTTTAGCTGGCTAGGGAAAGAGAGAAGTTGAACATATATTTACATATTTTTCTTAAAATGCAATGTACTATGTATAAAATCACAAGAAGGGAGGAAATGCAATTTCTCCTTTTAATTATTAATGTCCTCCTACATGCATTGCTAGAATACAGGGACAGCCATAGGGCTGAGTAGGTAGATCTGCCTGCCTTTAAAATAAAGGTTCAGGGCCGGCCCCATGGCTCACTTGGGAGAGTGTGGCGCTGGTAGCACCAAGGCTGTGGGTTCGGATCCGATATAGGGATGGCTGGTGTGCTCACTGGCTGAGCGTGGTGCAGACCATGCCACACCAAGGGTTGCAATCCCCTTACCGGTCACGAAAAAGACAAAAACAAACAAACAAACAAAAAATATATATATATAAAGTTCCTTGTATATTCTGGATATTAATCTGTTGTTGGATGCATAGTTTGCAAATATTTTCTCCCATTCTGCTGGTTGCCTCTTCACTGTGTTGATTATTCCTTTTGCTGTTCCACAAACTTTTTGAAGTATCCTCGTATATTGTTATTCTTTTCTCACAAAAGAAACCATACATCACACATGGTCTGCACCATGATTCTTTCTCACTTAACATTGTATTGAGGTTTTTGTTCCATATCAACACTCACCCGCACACATGCTTCCACAGCTGTAGACGTCTTATAGTGTTTTCTCCCCTTCATATCAGGTGTCACTTCTGGCTACCATTAGTATACTTGCCTCTAAGGAAACAACACATATAAACATTTAGCAATGTCTGACACACAGGAAGCACTTACTAAATGCTTGCTATTATGATGGCTCTCTTTCCTTCTAATCTGCTACTTCTGACCTTTTAGGATAAGACACAAGAACCAAAAGCTTGTCATAACTGTGTTTAAAATCATACATAGTAAACAGGCTCAAGAGATGTCTTTTCCCATGAAAACAATGCAAAAATAATTATCATTTATTGAGGCTTTATTATATGCCAGGCACTTTGCTAATTGCTTTATATAAAGTATTTTGCTTAATTCTCTCAGTGTACTTAATGATGTATGTAGTACGACCACCATTTTACACTTAAGAAAAGCTCAGTCACATTAAATAACTTTCGGAAGGTTACTCACAACTAGTAAAGAGCTGTTTCCAAACCCAGTTTATTTTTTACTCCTAATCTTGTCGTAACCACTATGAATATTGCACCATATGAAATGGTCTACTTTTTAGAAAAAGTAAAAATCTATTCCTAAGTCCTAAATATAGAGAAGCTTGTTAAATAAATATCCTTCTAAATATGTTAGTTTTTAATGATATATCAGAAAATATTCAGTGAATCTCTTTGCCCCACATCTGTTTCTTTAGATTGTAATATTCTGATTTCCCTCTGAAGGATTTTCCTCCCTGAAAGAGTTTCCTCCACCCCAGCCCAGTAGTGAAGCACTTGCCCTGGACCAGCCGCTCATCCAGTTCATTCCCTTGGCCCACAACAGGACTAAGGATGAGTATATTACCTAAGGAAAGTCAGTCATACACAATAAGGCTTTGCGTGGGAATATGCATGTATGTGTGCATACATGTATGTGTGTGTGTGCCTGTGTGTCTCTTGATTTTCACTTTTGAATATAAAACCAAGAAGCTGGGATGTCTGAAGTAAAGCTGCCACTTTGTTTTCACATGAAGCCTGAAACTGAAGCTAAGTGAGATAAAATCAAAGCTGAGAGAGAAAAACCAAGATCTCATAATATTGTTTGAATGAAAACTTAACTGTGCCTGAGGTAAGCTGTACTCCTAGACTTTGCAACTTACATGATTCCTTTTCTTATTTAAGCCAGTTTCATTGGGTATTCTGTTATTAGTAACCAGAGTCCTACTTCAGACACCTGATACAACAAAAAATATTATTCATATTTTTTACTCTATAAGTCTCTTTAAGGCAGGAGCAGATCTCACCCTGATACGGCCACTCTATTTGCCATTTAGACTTGTCTGTATGGCTTATGACACAGACCTTGGACTGGCTTAGCATCCCACCCCAACCCTGATGTTTTGGTCAAGTCAGGTACAGCCTTTCTATGAAATAGTTTCAGATATTAAACAGATTATATAGCTGAGATAAAATTCAAATGTATCTCATGCGAGTACAGTACTTACAGTAAGCAAGCTAGAGGAACTCAGTGTGTTCACCCAGTATTTATTCCACAAAAGCTCGAGCAATTTGCGATCCAAAGAGGATTTGAAATATGAGACTTCTAAAGCATAGTATCTATGAGACGAAAGCACAAATTTAATAAGTGAAAAAAACATTAAACCACCCCAAAAAGTTATGGTCAAATTTAAGCAAATTACATTTTATATTTTAATAGTCATGTTTTAGTTCAGTAGAACAACAGGTAACTGTGGTTTCTTTACTCTTCAGGGGTTGTGGTTTCAAATCTACTAAACTTTCTTGTTTTATATTTTTCTTCTGTAGATCCCAGAAATTACCAAAAAGTTATTAACCACCAATGAGAACTTCTGAATGACCTATGTTTATTTATGTTATTGAGTCCATAAATTCTAGCCAATAGCACCTGAACTTAATGAGCTGCCTCTCTAGGGTCAGCCAGAATTTTTGTTGGCCTTATGTAAGGATGGCTGGTTAACTCACTTGAGTGAGCATGGTGCTGACAACACCAAGTCAAGGGTTAAGATCCCCTTACTGGTCATCTTAAAAAAAAATAAAAAAATAAAAAAAATAAAAAAATAAAATAAAATACTGAAAATGACATGCTGATTTTTCCCATTACTCCCTTTCTGATTCCTTAGTTAGGACTCACTGGTTTTTAGAAAAGCAAACTTTAAAGTAGGTCCTTAAGGTGCCTAAAATAATTACTACTGCTTTCAAAGGTGCCTAAATTATAATCAGGATGTAGTAAGGAAAATTTGGTTAAATGTTTGAAAACATATATTTTTTAAAAGTTACAAATATTTAAATATCTCAGTAGGTTCTTTACATCAACGGACACAAAGAAGCACAAGAGACTTCTTTACATTGAGGAACTCACCATTTTTATGGGGAATGCGGTATGAATCCACAAAAAGTTAATGATATACACTTAACAACAGTCAGTGATGCGACAGTGCATATATAAAACAAATCACCTACCAATTAAGTGTTAGAGATAATAAGTACTCTTAGTGTAGAGGAGTTCAAGTAGTCATTTGGAGCTAAGAACTGTCTGAGATACCCCAGGGAAGAGGCAGGACTTAGGGTGGCCCTTATGTGAGCCTGCAGTGTGGAGATGTTGAGAACAAGGAGGGCAACAGGCAGAGAGTACCAACACGTGGAAAGGAAAGACACGTGAGGGATAATAAGTAAACTGACTTGGCAGGATAATTTAGCAAGAGCAGAAGAACTATGTGAAGGAAACCTAGAAAGCTATGCTGGGTTCTTGTTGGTGGAAGACATTGCATAAAAGGCTAAGAAATCTGAACTTTATCCTCTAGTTACTTGGGACCCATGGAAGGTGTTTGAGCACAGTGACGACACAGCCAAAGGGGTGTTTTAGAAAGCTGGCTGTGGCATCATCATCAGGACATGTTGGAGAAGAGAAACTGGGGGCTGGGGTACTACAGAGGAAGCCACTGCAGTGGGGCAGGTGGGAAGAGATAAAGGCTCAGACTCAGGGGTTAGCAGTTCATAAGATAAAGATACATGGGCACAACCAAAAAATTCCTATTGATTAGTTTAGCAGTGAAGAAATAAAAAATAAGAAATTAAAGACATTAGAATTAAGCGAAGGCCTTTTCAAGATTAAGACATCTGCACACATCTGAAGATAGAAAGGACGCAGGTAGTGAAATGTGGAAGTGGAACAGTGTATTTTTTTAGGCATCTATTATGTCTTGGGTGCTTTACATACATTCTGATTTAATCTTCCCTATATCCACACGAAAAGGATTTATCATCTTCATTCTATAGACAAAAAACAGATTCAGAGAAAGTAAAGAACTTACTCAAAGCCACATAGCTAATAAGAGGCAGAGAAAGGACATAAAAATTATGTCTATTACCAAAACCTCACAGTCTTTATTTTTACAGAGTGTAGATACTTAGGAGAGTATTTGAGAAGTGAGGCCGCAGGAGTGAAGGAATGGCTGGAAAGGGGAGGGGAGGCAGGGAGGCTGGTAGGCACTCAAGTGAAAAGGTCAGCTTTAGAAAGGAGGGGATAGGGCCGACCCCATGGCACACTCAGGAGAGTGCGGCGCTGGGAGCGCAGCGACGCTCCTGCCACGGGTTCTGATCCTATATAAGAATGGCTTGTGTGCTCACTGGCTGAGCACGGTGTGAGCGACACCAAGCCAAGGGTTGCGATCCCCTTACCAGTCACGAAAAAGACAAAAAAAAAAAAAAGGAGGGGATATACCTCTGAGATGTGAGGAGAAAACAGAGAGGATGAGTGGAGCAAAAGAGATTTTGATTTATAAGAGACAGAAAACAAGTGAACTCAAACTTGAGAGTCTAGAGTAGATTTTTATGTTTTAAAGTTTATGGGTCACCTTAATGTAATTACTGTTTTAATTCCATAAGTTGATACAATGAATTTTTTCCCCCTAATATGTAGTGATTAGCTGCAAATCTCAGTAGCAGATTTGAAAACAAGAAGAGTGTTCAAAATTACTCTTGAAGCTAAATCCTCATCTTGTGTGTGGGAAGTCAATAATAGATACTGCCTAGAACTGAAAATCAAGAAGTAGCATCATTAGCATGTTGTTTGAAGATATGGGGGTAAATATTTAAAAGAAGAACTATAATAGTTTAAGTGACTGCCTCTGGGGGATGGGAAAATGAAAAGTTTAAGACAGCTGTTTTTTGTAAGTTTCATAGAATCACTTGACTCTTTAAACAATATGCTTATAACAATAATAAAATGCAAGCTAATTTTAAAAAGTACTTTGTGTCGGGCCGGCCCGGTGGTGCACTCGGTAGAGTGCGGCACTTGAGAGTGTTGCGGCGCTCCCGCTGAGGGTTCAGATCCCATATAGAGACCAGTCCGCTCACTGGTTAAGCGCGGTGCCGGCGCGACACTGAAGCTTGCGATCCCGTTGCCGGTCGCGGTCCAGGCGCGACACTGAGGGTTGCGATCCCGTTACCGGTCACGAAAAAAGACAAAAAGGAAAAAAAAAAGTACTTTGTAAGGTTTTTTTAAAGTTAAAATATTTAACTCATATTAGATTCTATGTTTAAAACAGACTTTGGGTGTGCATTATGATCTGGGATTTCAGGTAGGGGAAAAAAATGAAAAGCCAATATAAACTATAAATAATAGCTCACCATCAAAAAATCTAGGAAATGGATGTATAACCAGACTACACAAAACCCCTGCTCTTTCAACTTGGTACTATGTTTCATTAAATATTTGCAATAAAAATAAATGAAGTCATTTATTTGTCCTATTAAAAATATAACCAGACTACACAAAACCCCTGCTCTTTCAACTTGGCACTATGTTTCATTAAATATTTGCAATAAAAATAAATGAAGTCATTTATTTGTCCTATTAAAAAGTTCACTCTTTTCTTATTTAGGAATCCATCCAAAGTAGGAGAACATTTTTGAATATTCTAGCAATTCTAGGTTCAAAATTCTAGGCTCTAGCAATGTAGGTAGCTAGCAAAGTAGGTATTCCTCTGTGATAGGCTCATGTTTTAGAATAACAAGGTGGGGTACTTTCCAAAAGAAAGTTATTTAAGGAAGAAAGAAGGATAAACCAACATAATAGAAGAACAGAGAAAGTAGGTCTGTTTGGATACAGAAAACATACACTGCCTCACTCTTTTTTGTTTCAAAAGCTGCTGGTGGTGGTTAAAAAAAAAAAAAAGAGTAGATATTAAAAGTATAAATCTTTGATACCACTATGACTCAATATAAATGAAAAAAATTGACTGTTATTCTGAAAATGACAGTATCACAACATGGCTTCCATGCTTAGGAATAATTATCTCAAACAGGAATGGTTTAAATTCTTTTCAATAGGGTAAATTAAATGATTAATCCTAAATCTTGTACTGAACAATAAAAATGCTTTTTACAGAAATATGTCTGAGATGATTGAAAACCAGGCATATTTAAAAACTCAATTTTAGAAACTCTAGAATTTTCTAAGAATTTCTAAACAGAAAAATAAGAGTAGTAGCAGCACATGGGTAGTTAAGGCATTCCCAGTAGTTGAGATAAGAGGTGTAAAAAATCTGGATAATCATTTATTCACTTAAATGTCTTAAATGAGAGGATACAGCAGCAAATAATTGTTCCATGAAGTTCACATACTAAAGGGTCAATGATAAGGAAGCAAAATCATATCAGATGGTGACAAGTGCTAAGAAGAAAAGCAGGGAAATGGGACACAGAATGACAGAAAGGAGCTGATTTAAATAGAGTGACCAATCAACATTTTCTGTTGAAGTGACCCTTCAACAGATACTCAATGACTGAAGTAGTTAGTTAGCCACATGGCAATAAGAAAGAATGTGCCAGGCAGAGGGAACACCAAGTGCAACGTCCCTGAGTCAGCAACCTGCCTGGTATATCTGACAAACTATAAGGAGACCAGTATGGCTGGACTGGAGACAGCAAAGGTTCAGTGATAAGAGATGAGCTCAGAGAGGTCGCAGGAGCCACACCATACAGGATTGTGTAGTAGAAAGTCATTCTGAAAAGGAGAACATGATCTGACTTACATTTTCAGAAGAAAAGACCTTTAAGGGGGAAGGGTAGTAGCAGAAAGTAGTTAGGAGGTTAGTTCTATGGTTCAGGCTCCAGATGTCAGTGGCTTGGGTGAAGGTAATAGTAAGGTGGTGAGATAAATTTAGAAGGTCAAGAAAACTGTCCCATTGGATTCTTTAACATTTAAAAAAATTGAGATATAATTTACATAATTTTTATGTGAATTTAATTCACATAAAATTCACCATTTAAAAACTTATGTAATTCAGTGGTTTTTTTAGTATAGCTTCTTTAACTTTTGGAGTGAAAATGTCTAGAAACAATCTTCACTAAGGAGGAATTGAGTACTTTGAGGGCAGCAGACATGCTACAGGCTGGCCCCGCACACATCTCTCAATTGTTATTTCATATGGGCCAAGTATTTTGTACATTGGAAAAATGTTTATAGTTGTGAAAGGTAAATAACATGCTAAAGTAAAACAATTATTAATAAAAAAATTTGAACATTATTCTACTTCATATATTTTTATTATTGTTTTAAAAGATACCATAAAATGTATTTCATCTGAGCCTTTTTTCTCATCTGTAAAATAAGGGTCTTGGATTGGATGATCTCTAAGGTTTCTTGTGATGACCTTGATGTCATATACATTTTTAAATTACTTACTGTTTGCAGTGTACACCAAAGTCTTCTATTTTATTAAGTGGGATAGTCTGGTACTCAGAAGGTCCTTCATCAGGAGGTTTGTAGCCCTAAACAAAAATCAAGAAAAGAGAAGATTAAAAATACAAAAAACCCCAATACCATCTTTTTTCTATGTACCTTTCTATTGATAGAAACATTAATCTTGGGGGGCCAAATATTCAACATAAACATTCTTTTTTTTTTTTTTTTTTTCCGTTTTGTCTTTTTTCGTGACCGGCAACGGATTGCAACCCTCAGTGTCGCGCCCATACTGGACTGGGACCGGCAACGGGATCGCAACCCTCGGTGCTGCGCCCGCACCTCGCTCAGCCAGTGAGCGGCCGGTCTGTATGTGGGATCCGAACCCTTGGCGGGAGCGCCGCCATGCTCCCAAGCGGCGCACTGTAGCAGTGCGCCACCGGGCCGGCCCTCAACATAAACATTCTAATAAAAAATATTTTATTTCCACTGTTCCCCAATCCCGTTTGGTGGCTGTAGGCTGGACTTGGCTTATAGATTCATTTTTCTTGTCCCTAGGTGATGTGTACTCCTGTGTCAATATCTATTTCAGACTGCAGGCTCCCCCTGGGAAGAAAATAGATCTATTTTTTAGCTTGCTGTTTCTTCAGTACCTCTCAGAATGCTGTGGGCACACAGATACTTACTATTAAATAAAGGCTGCTTTTCCAGTAAAATTAATAATACATAATATAAATGTATTATCTTTTGCTAGGGACAGTTTATGGTAGTTTGAATGCTATTTTGTATATATCATTAAATTGTTTTAGGATAAAAAGAGATACTAATCATAACATTTTAAAAAATAAGTCAAATATTTGGAATTTACAAAATTATAAGGACTTACAATTTTAAAAATTACCTTTGGATATGTCCTAAAAGCGCCAAGATTTACTTTCCCTGCAGATATTGTTCTTGTTGGATCAATCTACAAGAAAGATATATTTCATATCTGCTGATATAAAATCATTAAATGCCTCAATTTATTTAAACATTATAAACCTAGAAATATGTACATACTCATACAACATTACATACACAATAACTTAATAACAAGAAAATAATCAAACCAAAAAAACCATAAAAATTCAGTAACATGGGTAAGTATAGAAGTGTCTTATAGTTAATTTAGAGGTTAGACTTAGTTATTTTATCATTTAAGAATATTATTTGAAGATTTGCTAATTTCATTTTTAAGTTTCCTTTTTCCTTTTAATAGATGAATAATTTCTATCTTCCTCATAGAAACCTGGATTGCATCTAAAACACTCTGAGCGTAATAAGAGCTGTTCTAGCAATTCCTGCTGACTGAATGCCTGTGATGAGCTGGGCACTGAGAGATAGGTGCTATGATTATCCTCATTTTCCAGAGGGGGGAAAGTGGGATGCACAGAGCTTAAGCAACTTGCTCCAAGTCCCAGCTTCTAAGTGGAATTCAGATTCATACCTGGCAGACTGTCACCATAACCTTGCTCTTTACCACACTGTTTTAGTAAATCTTTATGAAGAACTTCATTAAAATTGGTTGTAAAAATACTTACTACCACTGCTACAAAAGGTTCCTGGAACTGCTGATTGAGCATCTGAGTACTAACATCAATCCCAGACAGCCAGCAGCCATAGCCAGGATGGCTATGATACCAGCCAATTGCATTTTCAAGGCGGCCAACCTACAAACGAAGAGGGCAAAGGCGTTTAAGGTTCCTGTTTAATCTCAGATACATTTGTCATTTGTCTGTTTACATAGCATTATGGTAAAATAACAGTATGCAGAATAATTCATAGCATATGCTGCTTTTAAGTAAAAAAAAAGGATTTTTTGAATAGATGATATCTGTACAAAGCACAAAGTAACAAGGTACAAGTACAATAAGGGAATTCAGTCTCTTTTCCCTCTCTTTCTCCTAAACTATCTGGTTTCTCAGTCCAGATGTTACCCCTATAGCCAGTTGCTTATGTACCTTTACAGAGATATTTTTTACATCCAGAATATTCTTTCCATATATTTAGAGTAATAACACACACATACACACAGACAACACCATACCACATACAGTGTTTTATACTTTGCTTTTTCACTCAACAAGCTATTCTGGAGTTTGCTTCTTATAAGTAAATACTTGTATATAGATAGCTATCTTTTTTAAAAAATTAAAAGACTGCCTAGTCAAGAGTTCAGATCCCCATACCAGCCAGTCGCAAAAAAACCAAAAAAACCAAAAAATAAAAAGGCTGCCTAGCAGTCCATTGCTGGATGTGCTACACTTTAACCAGTTTTAGAATCAGAAATATTTAGGTTGTTTTTAAGCTTTTCATTTTAAACACATATCTGATAATGAGTGTGAAAGTTTATATGAAAAAAAATTCATGCTATAATTCTTATCGGACTTTTAATCTCATATACATTTTATATAGAAATTGCTGAATTTCGGGCCGGCCCGTGGCTCACTCGGGAGAGTGCGGTGCTGATAACACCAAGGCCCCAGGNACTTCTAGCCTCCAAAACTGAGACAACTTTCTCTTGTTTAAGTCATGTGGTTTGTGGTATTTTGTTATGTCAGACTGAGCTAAGACATGGTAGGAACATGGAATAGGGTAGCTCTTAGCCTAATAGCGAGGAGGAGACAACGAAACGGGGGGTGAGGTGGCAGGGGGGACACAAGTACGACTTTTACAGTCTGAATTCTGTATAGTGATGTTCAGCTGTACAGAGCATCAGCTGAGTAGGGCCTGAGACTTCTTAGGTTACAACATTGGGTTGAATTGCTTTCTGCTTACAAAGGTAAAAAGTTTTAAATTTGTATTAGAAATATTCCCATCCAAAATAATTGATATTGGGCCGGCCCGTGGCTCACTCGGGAGAGTGCGGTGCTGATAACACCAAGGCCCCAGGTTCGGATCCCACATAGGGATGGCTGGTTCGCTCACTGGCTGAGCGTGGTGCTGACAACACCAAATCAAGGGTTAAGATCCCCTTACCGGTCATCTTTTTAAAAAAAAAAAAAAGAAATTGCTGAATTTCAAATATAAAGTTTAATATAAAGAGGATGATTTTAAGTTTAGACACTCAAAAAGTCACCTTGAGATTCTAACTTGCAGTTACTAAACTTTAAGAAACAACATTTTTACCTGTTTGGCGTTTTCTATGTAGGCAGCCATGTATTCATATGCAGCAGCCTGAGCATTAACTCGGGTTTCAGTGCCCTCTACAGGCAAAGCAAAACTGTCCATAATGATCATGGTTTCACCATCCACCTTTCCTAGCATCAAACCCATCACTTCCAAGTTGCCTCCTGATCTGGCATGCATTACCATTTTCAGTAGAGCCAATGCTGAGATTTTGCAGTACTTAAAGTAATGGTGACTACAAAAAAAAATCACAGTGTAATTAAATGTCTTAAATAAAGCACAATTTCAAAAGACAGTTTTTGTGAAAGATAATAAGTACTGAAGGAATTTACAGTGATGGAAGAGGAGTATAGCATGTGGGACAGAATTCCTACATGGGGCTGGAAATAATAAACATGTCATAGTTCTGCAAAGTATTCCCCTTTGGGGGAGGAGAAATGTCTGAAATAGTTTATTAATATATTATTCAAATGAGGGAATGACATAACCAGTTCAAGTCATTTTCTCCAATAATTTGGAATCACCAAATCTGTGATTCTGACTCTGGTTGGAAGGTTGTGCCTGTTCTCAGGCCTAACCCTCCTGCCTAATAGTTAAGAATGGGGGTTCTGACATCCATCTGCCTAGGTTTGAATATTGGCACTACCACTCCCTAGCTGTGGCACTGGGACAACTACTTGATGTCTGTACCTCTGATATTTCATAGTTGTTCTTAGGATGAAATAAAGTAAATGAAATAAGATATAAAGTGCTTAGCTCAGTCCATGACACATACTAAAACCTTAGTAAATGCTAGCTGTTATTAACATTATTAACCTGTCTCTTATGGTACTCTCAAAGAATAGCATGTTGAAGGGTATGGCTTCCCTTTGTGTTATCAGCCTCAAAATTAAAAAGTAGCCCTAATATACCTAGTTCTCCTATGATCATTATTCCAGAGTTTGAATAGGTAGATGTGACTTTACTCTTGAATAAAATTACATTTTAATCTCACTGATGCAGCTCAAGACAGCTAGGATAAATACAATTAGAGCCACAATCAGTGAGGCAAGCTGATAGTTTCCAAATACTTAACAGACTACATCAACCTAAAATACACACCCTGCTACAGAAGCAAGCAGACAAACAGGCAACCTAACTAGCCTGCAGAGAGTGGTCAATGTGTCTGAGAAGCCTTTTAGATGTCTGCCCACACAAAGCATCCAAGTTTAATTCCCAAGCTTTGCCAGATTTCTTCCACAAGCTGAAAAACATGGAGATTTGGTCTTGGAAGTCAAGACATGAATTAAAATCTTGGCTCCTCCCTTTACCCGGGAAAAGAAAATAGACAAGAGTTACTGTGCATACATTCTAGACCCTTTTCATACATTACCTCATCTAATCTTTATGACATCACCAATTGGTAGGTCTTATTTCCATTTTACAGATAAATGAAGATGGATAAGTACATCTCCTAAGATCATCAAACAACTAGTTAATGACAGTAGTGAGATTTGATCTTAGGTCTGAGTACTGTTCACTTAAGAGTTCATTGCTTCAGTGTGATCATGAGGCAAGTTTACTTAATGTAGTTGCTTGTTTTTTTATTAGCGAAAAAGGAGTGAAAACACAGTACTGGGTTGTCATGAAGATTAAATGACATATGGAAATCCCTAGCTCAGTGCTTTGCCAATATTAAACACTCAAACATTGCTGAACCTGAATACTGACAGGTAAAGGAAGCCTTGTAAAAAACTATGAGGCAGATGAAGTATGCCCTGTTGTTTATCACAACTCTCTTTTCTCTCTCTCCATTAGTGTCCTTTTGTGCTCTTTCCCCTCTCTCCTTAACAAAATTTGCTCTCAGGAAAGGATAAATATTATGGGTAAAGAGCCCTCGACGTATCATTCTCAGGGATAAATGTATTTTGCTAAGGGGCAGAACATTAAGTTCTATTTTTTATAATTTCTGGCTTATGTGAACTGGTGGAGTAACATTTTGGAGACCGTGTAGAGCTTTGGTGTGCTTCTAAAATAATTACTAGCAATCCTAAAACGATTATAGATCTCTAAAAGATAGCTCACAGCTATTTTCAATACCCTTGGGATGCTGGCTCATTTTGAAAACAGCTGCAGTTCCCACTCTGGGATCGGCTGAAGGCCCCAACGAGGTTTATGTCGGCACCGGGTTAAAGGTATAGTGTGTGGCATAAATAACAATACGGACGTTGAGAAGAGACAACCTAAGTCACCACTTGTTGTTCTACCCTTACATCCTCCTGAGGCAAATGGGTTAAGGATACAGAAAGGGCAGTCGAAGCAGGCCAAAGCGGAGGGGCTTAGGCTCTCCTTGCAGAGATAAAAGTAGACCAAAATCTTTCTGGCGCATGTTCTTTCCTCCCCGCCCGTGAAAAGACAAGCTCTTCACCCCTTCACCTCCCATTCCTCCTGGGTCTCTTAAACTCCCGCCACCCTCTCTCTCCCATGCAACTCGCCAGGGACCCCCTCACTCCTTAGTCCAGGGCTTCGCCGCCAGGATTTCTTGCTGCTGTTTCTTGTCGTATTTGTAGATTTCATCGATACTCTGGGCTTCCTGCATATTGTTGGCCAGTTCCCAGGTTTTCTGGGCCATACCGCTCCCGGACGCCGCCATCGCCGAGGAGTCGGAGAAGCTGTCGCCTCCACAACCAAGACCCAGCTTTACCTTGCTAGGTGTTCGGGTGGGGGCCTCAGAGTCTCCCCACCACAGGTGCAAACCCTTACTAGACGCTCGAGGCAGCCATGACACCTAGAACCGGAGGTGAAGTTGGTACAGACCATTCGGGGATGGTGGGGGCCCTTCGGTGACACGACGACGTAAAGAGCAGTTACAAAAATAGTTAAAGAGAGAGGAGTCACCTTGTGGTAGAAATGAGAACATCTTGTCTAGAAAGCTTATATGCGTGAGTTAGGACAAACATAACGATCGGGTATGAGAATGGTATAGCCTTCTGCGCCGGAAAAAGGGCAAGTTAACCTTTTTGCCAGACACTGGAATTAGCCTCCTTTGTTCTACTGCGCAGGCTCGGCCTCCGCCATCTTAAAAGTGGTGGAGTCTTAAGAATGGGGGCGGGGGAACAGTTTTTGTGTGGTTATGGGTACTTTCCATGAAGTTTGTTGAAAGACTGAAAAGTAAGCTGTGTCTGGAGAAATTGAGACATAAGTAGTTTTGGAAGCTAATTGAGAGGAAGATAAACATGACATCCTGATGACTCACTGCACATGCGTAAAGTCCTACGGGCTCGTGGCGGCTCGGTACTTCGCCTTCAGATGGGCGTTCTCGAGGGTTCCGAGGAGGAGATGGAGTCTTGTAGACTGCTACAGTCCTTCTTTTGGCGTGTTTATAAAAGTTAGCGTCTATACTTGGATGTGTATTATGTGCCATTGGTATTCTGAAAGTGTCCAGTACTCTGTTCTTACGATAGGTTACGGTTAAATCTTCATCACTGCTGTCAACCGCCTTTATCCCGAGGTGGAATTGATCTCGGCAACCTGATTTCCCCCCGCAACAGTTAATACGATGTTTAATTATTTCATTGTTAACTTACTTTTTTTTTTTTTAGTTCTTTCCTCTTCGTTCCATCGCTCCATCCGCACTAGATTCCGAGTTTCAAGACTCAGGGATCAAGTCTGTGTTCATCGTTTTATCCTTGATTTCTAGTATAAATGCCTAATAAATTTTTTTGCTCGAGAAAAGAAATCGCCTCACAGCCCTTCATAACCTGGCCCCTACGCACCTCTTCAGCTTCACTTCTCTTTAGTCTTCCCTGAGATTTTCATTCCACCAATGCCAGTACTTTTACTTTGGCTTTGCAATAGGAAGGTATTTCAAAAAGTCCATGGAAAAATAGAGTTAAGAGATAATACAAATCTGTCCATGAATTTTTTGAAGTACTCTCGTATGTAGTCAGCATTGCTTGACATGCTTTCCCGACTTTTCTGCCTGGGAGCTCATATTAATCTTTAAAAACACAGCTCTGAGATCTCTATCATCAACTCTCTTGACTCTCCAATAACTGTTCCTTCCACGGTGTCTCTAAGTCTCTGTAGATGGTTCTGTCACTGTTGGGTTGCATTGTGAAAATGTATTTGTTTACGTGGAAGTTTTCCTTGTTACTCTAAGCTTCAGTGTGTATGACACTCTGCTCTGCGTTGTACCCTAAATTCCTAGTATGGTGTCGTGGCGGATAGTTAAAAGAGAAACGACAACTTTAAAATTATCTAATCCACACCACAGCCTGAGGTTTTGACATTGCCTTCCAGTTGAAAATGTGCCTTTAAAACCACCTTTAAAAATCCAGTTTGGATAAATTAGGGCTCTTAGGATACATTAGCGCCCTTAGTTCCACTCTCCGGGAAAACTAGCGATCCCTTTTCTAGTGGAAGCTTATGGCCACTTAATATTGGGGTGAACTTAATAACATATTGAGAATTGTAATAAAAGCCCAGTACACAACGTTGACCAGATTCCTGGACTAGGAGCAGTGCTTCAAGAGATATGCCAACGGTTTTCCTCTCACTGCCGCCCCTCTTTTTTTCTTTCCAGGCTCTGACACTGTTCCCAGGTCAGCCGGCGCATGGGGTTTGAAGGCGTTGGAATTGATTTAGTTTGGGAAGTGGCTCCCACGGCTTAACAGTCCCTGGGTGCAGCAGCATAACGAAGTGGTGGGGTTCCCAGACCGGATGAGGGAGAGTGCTGCGAGCAGCCGGGCAGCTCTGCGGCCTCCGGGACGGCAGGGGGCGGCCTCGGCCGCGTGGCCTCCTCTCGTGGGGGCGGTGCCGCGCCCGGCCGTTGGCTAAGGGCAATCGGAGGGCTTGGCCTGAGAGGCGGAGCCCGAGGCGGG
>NW_007726382.1:936179-949276 GCF_000696425.1 Galeopterus variegatus | reverse complement strand
GGGCGGTGCCATGGATACGCGGTCCCGACTCCCCGGCCACCAGCGTCGCCGCCGCCTTGGGTGGTGGTGAGAGCCGGTTGCCTGACAACGCATTGACGCTTTCTGAAGAGTCAGCACCCCCATCTCCCGGAGACCGGCAGTGCCTTCGCTCCCGTGCGCCTCTTTCCTCCCCGAGGGCCGGCCTCCTTGGCTCCGCTAAGCCTCCCCGAGCGGCTTTCCTCCCCCCCTCGGTGCTGCTTATTGTTTAACATCTGAGTGCTGGTGCGCCAGGGCGCCGTTCCCGGCACTTTGCTTTACAAATAAAGTTGGTTTAATCTTCACCGTAGCCTGGGACTATTATTATTCAGTTTGCCCCCTGTGGTTGCTGGGCTCCTTGAAGTTGAACCAACTCATCTTTCTGATTGCCTTGATTTTAGTATTACCTAGGACTTGAGTCCAGTTTTCACTAAATGCTAGCAATGGGAGTCATCGTTTCAGAGAGACTGTCTCATGATTATAGGATTAAGAAGCTTAACTAGGATTTCGGGGAAGACTAAATTTTGAAGTAAACCACCACCTAGTTTCCGAACATGTTGGAAAATGGAAGGGCCGAAAAGCAACCAGTAAGTTTGTATAAAGCAGTTAATCCCCAAAGTGGTTCTATTTTATACGAAAGAACGACTTGTCATATTGACAAACGAAAATGAACCCCGTGGAAACCAGTAAGATGCTTTCTTTTCTTTTCCATATCATACTTCTCGCTAGGAGGACACTGACGTTGTGGTGGTTTAATATCTTGAGAAATGCTCCACAGGGATGAAGTTTTGTGTCTCCTGCAGCACCCATGACCTTCTGGGAGGGAGCGGGTGGGTTTAGACAGAATAAGTTGAAACAGGATGCTTTCAGTAGTTTTTTTTTCCCCCCAGCTTTGATTTTTCTGTCACCCTCTCAAGTGAACATTACCCAGCATTTAGTTGGGTATCATCTCTCTTTTTCCTTGCCTGTGCTCATTTACTGTGGCTTCTACTATTATCTTTAAAATAGTTTTATTCTTAAATAAATATCTCTAATGTGGTTCATATTTTTGAATTTGAGTCTTGACTTTCTAACCATCTGCTGGAAATTTTCATTAGCACATTTTACTAGTTCCAACTTAACATATTGTAAACCAAACCTTTCCAAACCAGCCAACTTGCTCTGACTTATTTCTGACGAGGATGCACACTTAGTTTCCAGGACTTAAAACTTTGACGCCTTCTTTCTTGCGTTTTAACTATTCTTGCCACATATACAGTTAGTCACTAAGCTTCATGGGTTTTTTGTAAGTGTATTTTTTTAAAAATTCCGGATTCAATGAGGAAAGGACAGTCTTTTTTAAAAATGGTGCTGGAATAATTTATATTAATATGCAAAAAGATTGAACCTTTTGACCCTCATACCATTTGCAAAAATTAACTTTAAATGGATCATAGACTTAAATGTAAGACAGAAAAACCATTAAAAAAAAAAAAAAAAACTTCTAAAAGAAAACAGAAGACCATATCTGTGATCTTGGATTAGGCAAAGATTTCTTAGATATGACACAAAAAGTGCAAAAAATAAATTGATTAAAAACTGAAAAATTAATAAATTGGACTAGATAAAAATTAAAAACTTTTGCTATTAAAAAGATATCATTAAGAAAACTTACAAACCAACCACAAGACTGGGAGAAAATATTAACAAAACATGTTTGATAAAGGACTTGTTTTCAGTATATATAAAGAAACCTTACCACTCATTAATAAGAAAGCAACCTGATTGTAAAAATGGGCAGAAAATTTGGGTAGACACTTTGCCAATTATTATATGTATGGATATATGAATGGCAAATAAGCACACAAAAAGATGCTTAACATCATAGTCATTATAGAAATGCAAAGTAAAACCACAAGGAGATACTACCACACACCAAATAGAGTGACTAAGATCAAAAAGACTGAAAATACCAAAGATGTGTAGAAATTGTAACCCTCATATGCTGCTGATTGGAATATAAAATGGTACAGCCACTCTATACTTTGAGGAATAATTTAGCATTTCCTCCAAATGTTATGCCTAGAGGTCATAGGACCCAGAAATTCTACTACTCCTAGGTATATATCAAAGAGAATTGAAAACTATGTTTACACAAAAACCTGTACACAAATACTCATAGCAGAAATATTCACAAATAGTCAAAAATTGGAAATATCCAATAATGAATAAAAAAATATATAAACAAAATGTGGGTATTTCTATGCAATGGACTACTGTTTAGCCTAAAAATACCCAACAAACTACATACTGATAGATGCAACTATAAAGATGAATCTCAGAACCATTATGTTAAGTGGAAGAAGCCAAATGCATATTGTATGATCCATTTATATGAAATTTTCAGATTAGCCAAAACTATAAAGAAAGGAAACAGATCAGTGGGTTGCCTGAGCTGGAAGTGGGGAGTGACTGCAAAGGGGTATGAGGGAACTTCTTGGAGTAATGAAAGCATGATAAAACGTGATTGTAGTGATACTTGAATAACTATGAGTTTACTAAAAATTATGGAACTAAGATGGGTAAATTTTGTGGTATATAAATAATTCCTCAATTAAAACAACAGCTTATGGGGGCCGCCCGGTGGCGCACTGGATAGTGCGCCGCTTGGGAAGCGCGGCAGCGCTCCCGTCCGAGGGTTCGGATCCCACGTACAGACCGGCTCCCGCTCACTGGCTGAGCGAGGCGCGGGAGCAACGCCGAGGCTTGCAATCCCGTCGCCGGTCCCCGGTCCGGTACGGGGGCAACACTGAGGGTTGCAATCCGTTGCCGGACACGGAAAAAAGACAAAAAAAAAAACAACAGCTTATGAATTTAAAAAAATTCTGGGGCTTGTTGAGGAAAAAAGGAATTCATAATGTCACACTGATAATAAGCCAATGAATAAATGCGGACCAAAGAAGGGGTCTATCACAAAAGAATGATAAGTAAGTGCTGCCTGGTAAATAAATGTGTAGGGAGTGGTGGAATTGGAAAATTAGCATTTTGCAGCCATCTAGATTCAAAGATTGGATTAATCAAGAATAACCAATCGATGCTAAATTTAGGGGGGAATTTTGATCAGGAGTAGGATATTTGCATTGTCTAGAATTATCTCCTCATGGACTGCTTATTGTTAGAGGGGAACAGTAATCCAGAAATCAGACGTCTTGACCAGGTGATCAGAAATAACATCACTAATGGGGGTAGGTCCAACATCACCTAAGTACTATAGTATTCTTGCTGAGAATGTATAACCTGAATATAGTAATGAAGAAATATCAGGCAGACCCCAGATGAAGAATGTTCTGTTAAAAAGGGTGGGTAATGAATAAGTTGTATTAAAAATAATATTGATGTCATAAAAGACAAAGGAAGGTTGTGAAAATGTTTCAAATTAAAGAAGGCTAGAGAGACATAACAGTAAATGCAATACCTAACCTAGAGTGGATCCTGAACTGCAGAGAAGAACATATGCTGTAAGGGCCACTTTCGGGTCAGTTGACAAAAGTGGAAAATGGACAATAGATTAGATTTAAAAAATCAGTGTTACTGAAGTCGATAATTGTATTGAGGTTATATAAGAAAATAAAGGACTGTGATGTATGTAATTCAAACTCTGAATAATATTAGAAAAACTTATATGCTGTGTATAGAGAGATTGACCTGTGTGCACAAATAAAGGTTAAAATTGATAAAGAACAAATGGGTGTTATATGGGTATTCTGGGTATTATTTTTGTAACTTTTGTGTAAGTTAGAAATTATCTCCAAATAGATAAAAAACATTTTTTGGAAAAAGTGCTTTGACTTAAGGATTAAAGGGTTTTTTTAGTCTGCTTTTGTTTTTTGGTGTGTGTGCATGCATGCGTGTGTGTGTGTGTATGTGGTGGTGGTGGTTTTTTTTTTTTTTAATTTTCAGATATTTTAAAGTATGTTATGCTTTTCAGGGAGTTAGGAGAGGAAGCAGGCAGGCATATTTACGATCAAGCTTAAGTTTGAAGTGCTCAATTTGATCAGTGGGATTGAATATTAAATGGTGGGCTAAGCCTGAATGTTAATAATTAGGCTAAAAATACTGCAGTATAGTTGTGCCCATTGAAGAATTTTTTTTCTTTTTCCTTTTTAGAATCTGCGAAATGGCTGATAATTTGGATGAGTTTATTGAAGAACAAAAAGCCAAATTGGCGAAAGATAAAGCAGAATTGGAAAATGATCCACCTTACATGGAAATAAAGGTAAAGTTAATAATTTTCTTTCAACATGTTTCATTAAAATTGTCTCTGATGATTACTCCTATGTAATTAATAATTATGTGCGTCACAAAATAATTAGGAGACCAGTTCTAGTACAAAGAACTTCCAGAATATAAACAGAACAGTTATAAAAGCAAGTTCTTATATTCTATATGAATAAATTCAATTATTTAATGAATCAATTAAAAACATTTTGATATCTACAAAAGTGAACTTGTTAGGGTAGTTTATTTTGTAGTATTTGTTTTTCAGAATATGAATTTGTTAAAAATGATTTTTTCTGAAAGCATTGTCTGGAAAGCTTTATTAAAGCTTTCTTCATTTTGGTGAAAGACTGATTGATTTAATAAATATTTATTAAGATTGTGCGATGTACTGTGCTAAGCTCTGGGAATATCAGCACTAATCTAGACAGATGTGACACCTGTCATGGGCTCAGTGTTTGTAACAAGATATAACATGTAGATTAATCTGTGCCATACAGTTCATCATAATGTGAGTAAACATGTTAAGTAATGAGATTAAGGTGATAGAGTTGGTGGAAATAGGCTTTGATCCCTGGCAGCCTGACTCCAGTGCTTGTTCTCTGAACCACCGTGCTAGCTAGTTTGCCTTCCTTCCATAACGATCTGCCATGTACAAGGAGTTGTACCAAGGACTTCACATGTATCATTTTATTTAATTGTAATATCCGTGTGAAGTAGGCAGAATTTTTTTGTTTTACAGGACAAGAAAGTGAGGCTCAAAGGAGTTAAGTAATTTGTCCAGGTATACATAGTGGTGAATTCAAGATTGGAACCTTCATCCAGCTCCAAAGTCAATGCTCTTAACCACTCTTCTGTAGTTAGGACCAGGTTACAGTGTTTGGAGTTACATAGTTTAGAGTACATAGCTTTAAGTACAGCTTTATTATTATATCTAGTATTAAATAGTACATAAATATTAATATTTAAGTCTTAGTTCAAGTATCACCTGCTCAGCAAGGCCTTGCAGTCCCTTCCCCAGCATTTCTGGGCCTCCTTACCTTCCTGTTTTTTCCCCCATACCCCATCCCTGTTGCTCTCTACATATTGCATAATCTGATTATATGTTATGTTTACAATGTGTCTCCCTAGTAGTTTATAAGCTTCATGACAGCAGGAATTCTTGTAATGATTTTTACTCATGTATTTCCAATGTCTGGCACTTAATAGGAACTCAGTGAATATTTGTTGATAAGTGAATGAATTAAATATTAGACTATTTATTATAATATTTCAATACATTTGGTTGATTCCTCAAACCTAACACTTAAATTTCTTTTGTGGTGTACTGTGTAATCTAATCAAGCTGTTTAATAAAAATTTTGAGTTGAATTGTATATTTTGTGGGTTCTTTCCCCTTTGCTTTTGTAAACAGTATGTCTCTTTCAGGGAAAGGCATCAGAGAAGCTTTCTGAAAACAGTAAAATATTAATCTCCATGGCTAAGGAAAACATACCACCAAACAGTCAACAGACCAGGGGTTCGTTAGGTATGTCATTAGATGTGCTAAACTCAGATATCCTTAGCAGGCTGTTGTGAAAACGGTTTGTCTTGTCAGGGAAAAAAAGATCTCTTTGGGATCCTAGTAACTTTCCTTTCTGAAATCTTACATATGACAACATGGTCTACATATGAAATATAACTAATACTGAGAAACTTGTACCTGTTTTTATATGATATTGCCTTGGTTATGTTTTATGGAATCATAGCGGTAAGTATGTATAACATAACTAAAAATTAATTGAAAAATTTCAGTGATGCAGAGTTTAAAGTGTAACTTAATGACAATGACCTTGCCTGTTCCTCAATTGGTGTTACTTAGGGCTCTGATCTAGGCTCTCTTCTCATTTCATATACTCCAAGTGACCATATCCACTCGCACGGTTTTATTTACCATCAGCATGTTCATGACTTCTAAATCCGTATTCCAATCTCAATTCCTTTTATAAACTCTAGACCCATATATCCAGTTTCCTACTGTACATCATGGGCTCAAAATCAACCTGTGTAAAATTAAATTACATTACTCTTAAACTTTTCTGGGCTCCCCATCTCAGTGAGCTGGCTGCCTAGTCATCTTTGATTCCTCCCTTCCCCTGCCTCCTACATCAAGCAATTATACAAGTCCAGTTGATTCCAACCCCTAAATCTCAAATTTATTTTTCACAAATCCCACCGCTATTCTTCTATGCAGGCCTCCATTGTTTCTCACTTAGGTTTTTGCAATAGTCTTCTAGTATTCTTTTTGCTTTATAGTCTAGCTCCCTCTACTATGTCTCTGCACTGTTTTCGATTTCTTTCCAAAAAACAAATGTGATTATGTTAGTCTCTGCTTCAAATCCTTCTGTGGCTTCTTGTTTTCTGTATGATAATTTTATCTTTTTCTAGATTGGGTTGGCCATTCCTGCCGTGTGCTGCTATGGCATTGGTTCTCCCCTTGAATGGTAGTTTTGAACTTGTTCAGCTCTCTATTGTACTACAGTGGCATGCCAGCTTGCCTGCCATTTTATTTCCACTGCCTAGCACAGTGCCTGGCACTCAAGTGCTTGGAAAAGATGTTTTGAATGAATGAATTAATGTCCCCATTGCAAAAATAAAATTAATTCTCTTGGGTGTGTAAATTTAATTTTCATGGAATACTGCTTTTATTGCCAACTAAAACAGTAGTCAATTGTTTTTAGTGCACACTGAATTTTTTTTTTAAATATTTGCCATATTCACTTTATTTATTTATTTACTTAAAGTTTATTAATATTGGGCTGGCCCGGTGGCGCACTGCTACAGTGCGCCGCTTGGGAGCGTGGCGGCGCTCCCGCCGAGGGTTCGGATCCCACATACAGACTGGTTCCCGCTCACTGGCTGAGCGAGGTGCAGGTGCAGCACCGAGGGTTGCGATCCCGTTGCTGGTCCTGGTCCGGTACGGGCGCGACACTGAGGGTTGCGATCCATTGCCGGACACGAAAAAAAGACAAAAAGGAAAAAAAAAATGTTTATTAATATTATTTTTTTACATTCTAAGATGTTGCAAAACAGTTGGGGGGAGAGGGAGAGGGGAAGGGAGAGGGAAATAGGGTGTGAGAAGGAGGAAGGAGAGGTGGTGTGGTTGAGGCCTGTGTCACCCCCTCATTCCTGCAGGGGAGACCAGGAGGCTTCCAGTGGGGGCTTGGTTGTTGCCAGGCTGGATGCAGATGTCAGGGGTGTGTGGCTGAAGCCCTCGGCCCCCGACTGTTTCAGCTTGGGAGCCCAGGGTGTTTGCAGTGGAGGCTCAGTGGTTGTCCCTGGGCTGGTTGCGGATGTTGGGGTGTTTGGCTAAGGCCCATGGCCTTCCCCCCTCCCTGGCTTGGGAGCCCAGGGGGCTTCCTGTCCTTTCTAGGTCACATGGCTCAAAGGCCCAAACCCTCTAATCAAATGGTTGGTCTTCCTGGCATGATCAGCCCCCATCTGTGTCATCTTTTTAGTGTAAACTCTCTAGGGCTCACTATGACTCACTTCTTTAGTATGAACTGTTAGATGTTGCCTGAGGGACCCACCATGAATAACAAAGACACTTCCATCATCTGGCAAATTCCAAGGACTTAGAGGTTACTTCCTGGGAACCAGAGAGAAAGACTAACCACATTTTTTATTGCATGTGTACATGGTATATAGTACATATAAGCTGATGAAACAATGTTGTTGGTAAGGCATTTGTTAGAATAACTCAGATGTAATTAAATTACAGGTCAGCTAAGAATAATCTGTAAAAGCCAATAATGTCTTCTATCTCCCTAAAGTGTTTTTAGATATCATATTTGTGAATATTTTAATAGAAGGAATTCTTTGACTTCTCTTGCTAACTCATTATCATGTTTGATAACCATTACTGTTGAGAAATGATTCCATTAATCTTTTAAATTTATACCTCAGTTAAAGATTGTTTCCTAATCCTTTCTCTTCCTTGGAGAAGTTGAGCATTATTCCTTTGATTTTGCTGTTTTATATCCTGGAAGATGTTTTTAAAAGATGAAATATGCAGCCAGTACTAAGAGTACAGAATGATATGGCAGGAAAATTTGCCGCCCTCATAACCCTGTCCCCTAGTCTCCCTTGCTAGCAGATTCTTGAATCTGCTATAATTCTTGAATCTGCTATGAATCTATAATTTCATAATTAGACTGTGTGCACATGTATATGGCCCTCTATTTTTCTATATATGATAGCATAGATCTTGTTCTGCATTTGAAGATATTGCTTTTGTGCTTTATAGTATAGGGACAAGATAATGATCTCTTGACATTAGAAAGCAACCTAGACCTGGCATAAAACTGTTAATAGTTGGCTGGCCAGTTAACTTGCTTGGGAGAGCATGGTGCTGGTGACAACAAGGTCAAGGGTTTGCATCCTTGTACTGGCCAGTTGCCAAAAAAAAAAACAACACCCCCCCGCCTGCCACCCCGCCACCTGCCAAAACTGTTAATAACTAGCCTGTATCCTTGAGTGAAAAGAAAGTTCATAGTATACCAAACTGATTGGTATTTGCAGTAGGTTAGAGAAGGTGTCAGAAAGCACTTAACTATGTTATATTGAAATTATTTGGTAACTGCTGTCTAGATGCTGTTTCTTTGGGCAAGGACTTATACACCTTTATTTCTCAAAGCCTAGCAAAGTACTTGGCACAGGGGTGGTGCTCAGTAAATGTTAAATGAAGATTCAGCAAGTCAGTTCAATATTATGCCTTTTGGACGAGAGGTTGGCTTTTACTGTGGCAATGTTAAAATATATTTTAAGTAACTAAATTCATATTAAGAAGAAACTAATCAATTTCATTTTTAAAATAAGTTATTTAATAAAATTTTATGAATTAGAAAATTTAAAAAAATTAAGCACAATATATTTTTAACTTAATGAGAAGGATAGTTTAAGTTTAGAGAAACAGAACCAATAAGATGTGTGCGTGCGTGTGTGTGTGCGTGTGTGTGTGTGTGTGTGTGTGTGTGTGTGTGTGTGTGTGTGTGTGTAGAGAGAAATTTATTTTAAGGAATTGGCTCATGGGATTACGGAGGCTGGCAAATCCAAAATTTGCATGGTAGGTGAGCAAGCTGGCAACCTAGGGAAGAACAAGTGTCACAGATCAAGTCCGAAGGTTGTCTGCTGGCAGAGTTCCTTCTTGCTTTGGGAAGGTCAGTCTTTGTTAAGATTTTCAACTGATTAGATGAGGCCTACACATGTTATGGAGGGCAATCTGCTGTACTCAGAGGCCACTGATTTAAATGTTAATGTCATCCAGAAAGCACCTTCAAAGAAACATCTGGAATAATGTTGACCAAATACCTGGGTACCATGGCCCAGCCATGTTGACACATAAAATTAACCATTGTAGTCACTGTTGAAATGTTTTCTTTTATTGAATTTCTTTGCAAGTGGGACAGAAATAATGTTAAAAAGTAAATGCAAGTAGAGTTTCACATGGCTGATTCACACTATTAAATCTTTAGTGTTTGCTGAATTGTCTATTTAATAGTGAGTGTGTTGTTATGTCAACAAGTTAGACAACTTAAAATAGATAAATTCCTAGAAAGACACAAATTACTGGCACTGATTCAAAAAGAAATAGAAAATCTGAATACATCTATAGCATGTAAAGAAATTAGTCATTAAAAACCTTTCACAAAGAAGAACCCATGTTTGGATACCTTCATTGATGAATTCTACAAAACATTTAAAGAATAAATAATTCCATTTACTTTACAAACTTAAAAAAAAGAAAGGGGAAGTCATGCCACTCAAAACATTTTGTAAAGCCAGTATTACCTGGATACCAAAGCTAGATGAAGTTTTCACAACAAAAGAAAACTACCTACCAGTATCCCTCATGAGTATGCATGCAAGAATTCTCAGCTAAATATTAACAAATTGAATCTAGCAACATATAAAAATGATTAAACACTATCACCAAGAGATTTATCCCAGGAATGCAAGTTTAGTTTTAATATCTGAAAATTAATTAATGGAATGCACCAGGTTAAGAGAGTTAAGGACATGATTATCTCAATAGATTAAGAAAAATCATATGACAAAATTCAACACCCACTTAGGATAAAAACTGTTAACAGACTAGGAATAGAAGAGATCTTTTATTACTGTATACTACTTTTGTTACTATTTATAGTTGGCCATGAGAGTTTTTATTGTTTTAATAAAAATTTGTGAAGGTTACAGAACAATTGTAGTTTTCTCATTGATTTTTAAGATTGTTGCACAGTTTCAGTTTGCATGGTTATTTTTACAGTCCTGCAGTACCATGCAAAGTGAAAAGTGCTATGCATCATGTTCAAATGGGGTTTATTCACTTAATGTTTGAAAACCAATCAGGATAATTCATCATATTAACAAGATAAGGGCAAAAAATCATGCGATTATTGATAAATGTTGAAAAAGCATTTGATATAATTCAGCACCATCATGATAAAATTCTCAGTAAGTGTAGCTATAAAAAAGCCCTACATCCAACGTCATACTTAATGGTAAAATATTGATTGTTTCTTCTTTGAATTCAGACAGACAAAACAAGATTTTCTTCTATCGCTACTTTTTTTTAAAAAAAAAAAGAGCATTGTACTAGAAGGACTAATCAGTGTAATAGGACCAGAAAAAAGGTATCAAGTTTAGAAAGGAAGAGTAAAACTGTCATTATCCATGATTGTTTAGGTAGAAAATACAAAAGAATCTATGAACTATTAGAATTAGTAGTCAATTTCACAAGGTTACTAGATACAAGGATACACAAATCAATTGTATTTCTTGGAAAGTAAAATTGAAAAAAATGTCATTTACAACCATATTTGAAATGCCAAATACTTAGGAATAAATCTAACAATGTATATGCAAGACTTCTACAAAACTTTTCTGAAAGCATTTAAAGAAGCCTGAATAAATGGGGAGAGATACCATTTTCATGGATTGTAAGATTCAACATCATTGTCAGTTTTTCTCAAGTATCAAGTGATTCGATGAAATACCAGCATACTTCTTGATAAGCTGATTTATAAGGAAATGAAAAGAACCCGTACAGCCAGAACAGTCTTTAAGGAGAGGAACAAAGTTGGAGGACTTAAAAGTGTTAGATATCAAGACATAAAACCATATTAATAAGATAATTTAGTTTTGGCATAAGGTTGGACATATGGACTATTGAAGCAGACTAGAGAGCACAGAAACAGACCCACTCAAATTCAGTTATCTGATTTATGACATAGGCACCTCTGCAATTTACTGGGGAAAAGGATGGTCTTTTTAATAAATGGTGCTGGATTAATTAGCCAGCATACCAGTTAAAAAAAAAAAAAAAGAAACACATCTTATACTACATACAGTCTTATGTGAAATATAGGAGAATGTCTTCAAGGCCTTGTTGGGGGCAGCGGCAGGGAATGGGGAGTGGGGAGGTAGGCAGGGAGATGTTAACAGTTCATAAACAGGACTTGAAAAGTACTAACTGTAAAGGGGAAGTTTTATTAAATGGACTTCATTAAAATTAAGACCTGTTCACCAAAAGATATAGTTAGGGAGACAAAAAGGCAGCCGTAGGGCATGAAAATATATTTGCCATTTATATGTCTGAAGGATATGTGCATGTGTGTGTATATATATGTATATCCTACAAATCAATAGGAAAAAGACAATTGAATTTGAAAAATAGATAATAGTTGGATAGGAATTTCACAAAAGAAGGAATCCAAATGCATTTGAAAAAGTGCTCAGCATCATTAGTCATTGGGAAAATGCAGATTGAAGCTACAGAGAGACCCCACTGAGCACTAGCAGAATGTCTAAGATTTAAAGTGTGTACAACACCAAGAGTGGGTAAGGATATGAATCAACTGAAACTCATTTCCTTGCTGATGGGAATGTGTAATGGTACAACTTTGAAAAACTGGCAATATCCATTAAACCTTGTGACCTTATCCAATGGCCTAACAATTGCACTGCTAGGTATAGATAGCCAAGAGAAATACATGCATTTGCCCACCAAAAGACATGTACAAGAATATCAATAGAGCTTTGTTCATAATAGTAACACTCCCTCCCTGAAATAGAAGGAAACAACTCATGTGTCTATCAACAGTAGAATAGGTAAAATTGTGCTGTGTTCATACATTAATATTACATAGAAACTAAAAAGAATGAACCACTGCTGCACACAGCCACAAGTCTGAATCTCACAGACATATCGAGTGAAAGAAGTGAGATGTGAAAGAGTACAAAATGAATGTTTTTGAAGTTCAAAAACAGTTATAGCATATCTACATAGATAGAAGTCTGAATACTTGTTAACTCTAGGAGGGGTGCAGATAATTCCAAAGCTATCTATTTATTTATTTTAATTTTATTTTGTCGATATACATTGTGGTTGATTATTGTTGCCCCTTACCAAAACCTCCCTCCCTCCTCCCTTTCCTCCCTCCCACATAACAATGTCCTTTCTGTTTGCTTGTCGTATCAACTTCAAGTAATTGTAGTTGTTATATCTTCTCCACCCCCCCCGTTTTGTGTGTGTGTGTGTGTGTGTGTGAATTTATTTATTAATTTTTAGCTCCCACCAATAAGTGAGAACATGTGGTATTTCTCTTTCTGTGCCTGACTTGTTTCACTTAATATAATTCTCTCAAGGTCCATCCATGTTGTTGCAAATGGCAGTATTTCATTCGCTTTTATAGCTGAATAGTATTCCATTGTGTAGATGTACCACATTTTCTGTATCCACTCATCGGATGACGGACATTTGGGCTGGTTCCAACCGCGAAAGA